>NC_064418.1:44920000-45092500 GCF_023375975.1 Astyanax mexicanus | reverse complement strand
CACACCGAGAGGAATGCTGAGATTCCCTCTGAACACGTCCTCACGCCTCAGTGCTGCTGAAGGAGACACTGCGGATCGTTTGATGATGCATTAAGCCTCGTTCTTTTAATCATCCCTCCGTCTTTCTCCCACACTTCCAGTCTTTCTCTTCTCCTCTGCTCCAGATCAAAGGCCTCGGGCCACTCGTCAAACTGATACAGCGCGCTCCGGCCCGTCAGCCGACAACCCGCTGGAGCCCCGCAGACGAAGGGTGTGAGGAGCGTCGGCGGCTGGAGGAACTTTGATGTTGGAGAAGGAAAACCGAAGAGCTTGAGGGAAGAGGCTCGGGGTGGAAATCTCTGACCTCTGAGTGATTCCACTCGTTCAGATTCGTCTGGAGAAGATTCAATGAATCAAATCTCATATATCACTGTGATTCAGTGACTTCTGATGAGATCTGAACTGTTTAGGAGGTTCTGAACATCATCAAACCATCATCAAACAGTTTAACCCAACTCAATGTAATTATTTTGGAAGCTTTAGGACACAGGGACAGGAATATCAAATTTCACCACGACTAAAAGACTCTATATGCATGTGCAGCTCTGGAAGGAAAGAAGAAACCACATAAAAATGATGAGTTTCTTTCATTTTACCAACTTGAAAACCTCTGGAATATAATCAAGAGGAAGATGGATGATCACAAACCATCAAACCACCAAACTGAACTGCTTCAATTTTTGCACCAGGAGTAAAAGCATAAAGTTATGCAAAAGCAGTGTGTAAGACTGGTGGAGGAGAACATGATGCCAAGATGCATGAAAACTGTGATTAAAACCAGAGTTATTCCACCAAATATTGATTTCTGAACTTCTGTTTTCTTTGCATTATTTGAGGTCTGAAAGCTCTGCAACTTTTTTCTTTTGTTTTGTTATTTCAGCCATTTCTCATTTTCTGAAAATAAATGCTCTAAATGACAATATGTTTATTTGGAATTTGGGAGAAATGTTGTCCGTAGTTTATAGAATAAAACAACAATGTTCATTTTACTTAAACATAAACCTATAAATAGCAAAATCAGAGAAACTGATTCAGAAACTGAAGTGGTCTCTTAATTTTTTTCCAGAGCTGTATGTATCAAATACGATTGTTTTTTTGAGTTTTTTGAGTTTGGGTTTAATTTTGAACATAACTTTGGAATCTATACTGCATCATCTGCACTGTCCTAAAAAACATCTCGTATTTCCAAAATAGTAAATTTACTAGAGAAGCAAACATCCTTTAATTTCAATTGAAGTCAATGTAAAATTATTTCATTCTAGGTGCCCTACCATATACCCTATGCAAGTCCTTCACAGTGTGAACGAACAGGCCTGTGTCCTTTGCTAAGATGCACAAAGCACTGCGCTGTTAAGATACCAACACGCCAAAATCAGAGTGCACCTGAGTCTTAGTGAAGAAAAGTATCCCCACAGCATGATGTTACTTTCTGCCACACAAAGCACATTGTATTTAGATTAAAAGTTCAACTTTGGTCTTATCTGACCACAGAACCTTCTTTCACATGTTTGCTGTACAAACAGCACTTCTTGTGTCTTTCTTTCAAAAGTGGCTTCTTCTTGCCACTCTTCCATGATGGATTGTAGAACAGTGCTCTTTGGGATGCTTAAAGCAGGGGATGTGTTTTTATAACCTTATCCTGCTTTAAACTTCTTCTCCACAACTTTATCTCTGACCTAACTGCTGAGATCTTTGGTCTTCATGATGCTGTTTGTCCACTAGTATTCTCTAACACACCACTAAGTTTGATAGAGTACAGCTGTATTTATACTGAGACTAAATTACACACAGCTACAGGACTAACTTATTCAGTGACTTCTGATCACACTTTTCATTTTTTTTTATGTTATAAATATTTTCAAAACAATGCATCATTTTCATTTTACTTCACAAGTATGTGCTACTTCGTGTTGGTTTATCACTTAAAATCTCTATAAAATACATACACAAAGATTGTGGTTGTAAGGTAACAAAATGTGAAAAAAGTTTATAACACACATACCCCTGAGTGCAGTTGGCATGGCAGGGGTGGCACTCGTTATTGGCCTCTGCGTATTTGAAGATGAAGCTGTTGGTTCCCTGAAGGCCGTCGGGACATTTCTCTACACAATTGGGTCCATCCTTAAAGTGGAGACACTTTACACAGTGATCAGGACCCTGAGAGAGAGAGAGAGAGAGAGAGAGAGAGAGAGAGAGAGAGAGAGAAAGAAGAGCAAAGAAGACGCATAAAACACCAGCAACCAGGCCAGGGATAATAACCATCCCTCACTGCCCACACAATGACCATAACAATGAGGCCGGCTGGATTTATAGTAGTAATATAGGCGGGCGGAGGCGGAGGAGAGGGGGCTGCGGGGGGGGACGGGGACACACTGAGTTAGGCTGGATATCAATAACACCACTGTTACCACAACCTCATCAGCGCTGCAGGACAAGCTACAACTCACACTCAACCGGCCTTAGAGAGGGACGGGGCAATAACACAACCTTATATGTACAGAAAAATAGATATTTATAACAGAACGCTTGTTTATGAACCTGTGGAGTAAAGGGTGGAAGGTCTATAAACAGACCTCAGGCCTTATTTTAAGCGATCTATAGCATACATGCATCGTTCAATTGCAGATTGTGCAGCTGGATTTAGTGTGTCTTTAGTGTTGATGTGTCTTTAGTATCAGGAGGGCACAAAATATGTGCTTTGTGTGGCTTGAAATGCACAAAAGGCATGTACTAATTCTCTGAATTGATCATGGGGTATGTTTTGGACGTAACGTGAAATAAACCAATCACTGTGTCACTTAGGAATGGACTCTGATGATTGACTGTTGTCAGGGTTTTAATCGGCCAGTGGAGCTCTGTGAAAATAGACTTTTGAGGGGGTGTAAGATAGCAAAGAGTATCTCGACACACCTAGTGTAGGGTGTACGATGGGGCCCTATATCTTTCTGATAGTAAGAAATAAGTTAAAAAGACTACAAAACAAACTGTATATAAGTTGGGTTCTGTACATTCTGCAAGCCCCCCTCCTATGTTAATAACCCCCAGCGTTTTTCTTAAGAGTTAATGCGTTTTATAGGAGTTATTTCATGATATATAAAGAGGTGTGGCCATGTAGTGATTGACGCACTGAGAGTGAATGGGGACGTCCTGTACATATTGATATACAGTCTATGACACTTTGGCCATTATTTAAGGTTTATTGGTTCATTCAGTTATTAAGACTTGGAATGACCTCTACATTTATAGTCTGTACTGTCACATTTTTTTTTTTTTTTTTCGCTTCGAGGTTGTAGATGTGGGAGTGTAAAGAACCACTTCATTATTTAAAGAACTGTCACATGATATATATTTCTAGAACACTATAACACTAGACTTTCTAGAGTCACAAGTCTAAGTCTCAAGACATCCAGTAGGCTTTCCGTTGGACACCATACCCTTACAAGATAGGTGGACCTCATAAAGTGGCCACTGAACGGAGAAATAAAGTAGATGTTTCTAATAAAGTGGACAATGAGCACAGATCCAGGAAGCTGTTCAGAATGAGGAACCATTGCCCACATTTCCAGCCATGCAGCTCAGATGAAGTGCTCCTCTAAGGCTGGTTCAGCTAGCAGGCGCCATCAATCTCCTCTTTAATGGATCTGTTGCTGAGGCCACCTGCTGCACCGAACCGCTCGCTTCTCTTCTCAGAGACAAATCTGTTTGGATTCCATCATCTATCAGGACGCAAGACATTTTTTAAACTGCTTAATTGTTTCTGCAGGCATCCACTTTCCCCGCAGTCGGATCCTGCAGCCTTTCGGTTCTGGAAGAAAGACATTTATTTACATTGATGGCATCTGGCAGATGCTCTTATCCAGAGCGTCTAACGATTGAATCGTGTTACAGACAAAAGCAAACTCAGGGTTAGGAGTCTATCTATCTATCTATCTATCTATCTATCTATCTATCTATCTATCTATCTATCTATCTATCTATCTATCTATCTATCTATCTATCCATCCATCCATCCATCCATCCATCCATCCATCCATCCATCCATCCATCCATCCATCCATCCATCTCTTCAAGTGCAGTCAAAGAGACCATCAAAAATGTCTGATGAAACTGGCCCTCATCAAGAGTTATCTCTGTTGTACAGGGTACGTTTATAAGAGTTACTAGCCTCAGAAACTGCAAGTTAATTGTCCAAACTTTTCACTGGGATTGTAGGTAGTTTATTGTGTCACCAATTTAGCTTTTTTTAAATATATTTTAACAAAATGTAAGTCTGGAAGTTGTTCTTTACTATGTTAAAAAAAATAAAAATAAATAAATAAATCCTTGGAACAAAATCTGAAATGGAATTAGTAAATAACTTCTAAAGACTTCCACAGATGTTCGGAGGTATGATTGTGACAACTGGTATACATTCATACTAAATATGAATCCTGATATATAGAAGTATATTAGTCATTTCTAAAACACACTATTAGGACAAAAGTACTGAGAAACTTGCTCATTTAGTGTTTCTTCTAAAACTAAGTATTAAAAAGAGTTGTTTTAGCCCTACTTTAGTTGAAATAACTGTCTATATCATACAGAAAAAAGAGCATTGTTTGAGAGTGAGGATTTGATTGCATTCAGCAACAATATTCTAACTGAAGTCAGAATGTTGGAATTACTGGATAGAGCTCCAGAGTCTATCTACCTGACCAGGCATTAGGAATGGAGCCAATATATTCATATTCATCTGCCTCAGAGAGTCCTATTCTTCTGGCAATACTTCTCCACAGGGACTAGACAAGCTGTGTGTCTGTGCATTTGCACATCTGTCAGCAATGGGTGCAACTTATAAAAGTAGCTGACTGAATTGATTTAAAAGAGTGTCCACAAATATTTAGAGTGATTTACAGTTATTATATGAGGGAAAAAGCATCCCCACAGCACGGTGCTGCCACCACCATGTTTCAGTTTTGGGATGGTGTGTTCAGGATGATGAGCAATGCAACACAAAGCACTTTTAGGCCACTTTTAGGGATTTAGGCCAAAAAAAAAAAAAAAAAAAAAAAACTTTGGTCTCATCTGACCACAGCAACTTGTTCTACATGTTTGCTGTACGAACAGCACTTCTTATGTCTTTCTTTCAAACGTGACTTTCCTCTTGAAACTATTCCATAAATGCCAGATCTGTGGAGTGCACCTGAGCTGTGGATTTCTGCAGCTCCTCCAGAGTGACCATGGGCCTCTTGGCTGCTCCTCTGACTAGTGCTCTCCTTGCTCAATCTGTCGGTTTGGGTGGACCATGGCCATGTCTTGGTAGGTTTGCAGTTGTAGAATACAAGTTTCCATTTTTGGATGATGGATTGAACAGGGTCTAGGCAAGCTGTGTGTCTGTGCATTTGCACATCTGTGTAAGCAATGGGTGCAACTAATAAAAGTAGCTGACTGCAGTGTTTTTTTTTTTTTTAAAGGGCGTCCACAAACATTTAGAGTGAGTTTCAGTGATTATATGGGACACACTGCAGTTTAATTGTTAGACTCTCAGGTGGGTTTGTACGGATTCTTGTGATTTATTGAACCAGATATATATATATATATATATATATATATATATATATATATATATATATATATATATATATATATATATAAATGTAATGAAATATAAAATTGATTACTCTGTGGGCTGTGGAGAAGTTTGGCTGAACTCTGGAAGATTACACCCTGTCAGCTGGACTCTCTCACAGTTTCTCAGACTGATGAAAAGGCCAGAGTTCCAGGATGGACATCACCTCCTCTCTCTCTCTCTCTCTCTCTCTCTCTCTCTCTCACACACACACACACTCACACACACACTCAAACCACAGGTTAAGCAGCACTAGAGCCTCCGGTTCCTGTTTAATCCCCACTGCACTGAGCAATAAAGCACACTCTTCAAGTTGGACTGGCGAAAAAAGCCCACTTATAAACTCCTTCAGCCCCGACTGCAGTCGAGCATTTTAATGTACATTACGACAAACTGGCGGGGTTAGAAGACTAATGTGCCAAAAGTCACAGGACAGCAGTATGTACATTCGTGTGGTGCAGTGGATAACACCATCGCCTGCTTGTGAGTCTCCACATCATGTGAATGACTGGAGTTCAGTTCCTGCTCTGGGTGACTATACTGTGATACACCATTAAGAGTCCTTGGGCAAGACTCCTAACACTACATTGGCTGAACTCTGTAATAGAAAAAAAAAAACATAAAAGTCACTCTGGATAAAAACGTCAGATAAATGCTATAAATACGAATGTAATTGAAATTGTGAATAGTCACTTTCAAGTGAAATCATACGATAATTGTAAAATATAGCAAAATAAGCTTTAAAACCTGATTTCCAGGGCATATGAGACATATAAAGATGGGCGGAGCTACACATTCACATACTGCAACCAGCCAGCAGAGGCACTAGACCTGTGGTAAATTCACTTTTAAGAGATGTTGTGCTGCCCATGCTTTTCTACAGTTATTAAATTCAACATACAGCTCTGTAAAAAATTTAAAGACTTCAGTTCCTGAATCAGTTTCTCTGATTTTGCTATTTATAGGTATATGTTTGAGTAAAATGAACTTTGTTGTTTTATTCTATAAACTATATTCTATAAACAACATTTCTCCCAAATTCCAAACACAAATATTGTCATTTATTAGAGCATTTATTTGCAGAAAATGAGAAATGGCTGAAATAACAAAAGAAAAGATGCAGAGCTTTCATAACCTCAAATAATTGCAAAAAGTTTTACATGCATCTTGGCATCATGTTCGCCTCCACCAGTCTTACACACTGCTTTTGGATAACTTTATGCCTTTACTCCTGGTACAAACATTTAAGCAGTTCAGTTTGGTTTGATGGCTTGTGATCATCCATTTTCCTCTTAATTATATTTCAGAGGTTTTTAATGGTCTCTTATTTTTATCCAGAGCTGTATTTGGGGAATACGTGGTATCTATGTTGGGTTATATTTTCTGTAATATAAAGTATAAAAATGATCCAATCGTATAAATCAATTACAAAGAAAGAAAGAAAGAAAGAACTAAATCAATGAATCAATGAACTAAAACTGGTTTTGAGCTGCCAGCATCTACTCGTCCACTGATGCTAATGGGTAAAGACTGACTACCATAGTAGAGACCTGGGGACATGAGAGTGTGTGTGTGTGTGTGTGTGTGAAGGATCATGCTGGTATCATGAACTCCCATAAAGCTTCTAAACCGTTGTGTTATCTGAAAGACCTCCTTGCGTGACTAGACTGGAAAACATCCACCGGGCTTCAGAGCTTTGCAGAAACACACACACACACACACACTCACACACTTGGCACACACACCTACGTTTAACCCATATCACTTTAGGCAGTTTAGAAAAAAAAAGTGGGAGTGTGTAATTCTTATCACCCTCATAGAAGTTAAATCAGCTAATTCATCTCCCTCCACCGACCCCACCGCTGCTCTTTTGGCCAGGATTAGCCAACTTAAGCTACTCGCGCACTAAATTAACGAGAGGCAAAATCAATCCCACAGCAACAAAAGTACATTTCAGCTGGGGATTCAATTAATCAAGGGTTGTGTGTGTGTGTGTGTGTGTGTGTGTGCATGTGTGTGTGTGTTTTATGCTCCAATCCAGAGCTGTATGTAGTCGGACCCAAATGAGACTCAAATGCACGTAAGCACTCAGCAAATCCAGCCTACAGTACATTACAGTGTTTTTAAGCATTTAAAACTAATTCAGTTAAAGAATTCAGTGTAACGCTTAATAATACAGCCCGCATTTTAGAGGGTAAGTATCAGTGTATCACGTTACTTTGAAAAGGTAATTAGTTATAGTTACTAGTTACTTCTCCAAAAAAGTAACTGAGTTACTAACTGAGTTACTCCACTACAAAAGTAACTAGTTACCAGTAAAAGTAACTATTGCTTTACTTTTGTGTTACTCGTCCCCGTAAACCACACCCCCCCTCACCTTCTCAGAGCTTGTTTCATAAGCCAGATGAATAGAGTGCACGACAGCAAAGACAAGTACCTGCATAGAGGTTTGTCCATGACAAATTTTTCGTTCTGGGACATAATGTGAACTCGACGTGCAGATTTTAACCTTTGACCTCAGTGAGTTTGAAATAGTGTGGGTATTTCCATCTGGAAAAGGCTGTTTTGCCACTGGAGTCCTCCTCACTCACCATCTCTCGCTATGCGCTTTAAACACCCGCCACAATGCATGCGCTCTAAACACCCACCCACCTGTTTTCTCTGATTGGCTAAAGACGCAATCTTACTATACTTTAGCCCATCATTGTGTTCCGGCAGCGCCAGGCGACGGCAGCAGCTGGCTAGCTCTCCGGCGAACGTGTAGACTTTTTTGTTTATATTTCTGTTTTCTTGTGCACCTACTTGCACATACTTCCAGAATGTGCAAACCTATCATCGCCTACAACAAAGAAACGCTGCTAGACATCGGTAAGCGCTGTAAGGACATAACTTTTAGCTTACCGTTTGCTGATACCACGCTGGACATTGTCCGCCCCAGCAGACCGCTGCCGTGCTCGGCCCCGCATCCGACCGGAAGAAGCAGGCGGCGGGCACGCGAGCGTAGCCAGAGGCGGGGGAAGCGAGCTGGTGTCCGAGTGCGGCTAGCTAAGCTAGCTAGCATACCACTTCCCACGCTGTTGCTCGCACATGTCCGATCACTAGAGAACAAACTGGACGAACTGAGACTCCGGCTCACTACTGATCGCCAAACCAGAAACAGCTGTGCTCTCATTTTCACAGAAACCTGACTCCACAATGGCATCCCGGACTCTGCCATCAAGCTAGACGGGCTAACAGCTCACCGCGGTGATCGGACGTCCGCATCTCTAAAAACAAAAGGAGGCGGACTCTGTGTGTTTGTAAACAACCGCTGGTGCACCAACTCCGCTGTTATTGAGCACTGCTGCTCCCCGGACCTGGAGTACATGGCGGTGAGATGCCGGCCCTTCTACCTCCCCCGGGAATTTAACGGAACTTTAATTTGGGCTGTTTACATCCCCCCTCAAAGCGATGCTAAGCTAGCGCTAGCCACACTGGCTAATGCTATCAATAAGCTGCAGTCCCGTTACCCAGAGGCTGCGCTCATTATCGCTGGAGATTTCAACCAGACTGATCTCAGGTCAGTCTGCCACAGACTCTACCAACACATCTCCTGTCCTACACGAGGGGAAAATACGCTTGATCACGTCTACACAAACATTACGGATGCTTACAACTCCACTCCTCTGCCTCCATTTGGTAAGAGTGATCACATTTCACTTCTCCTGAAACCCACATACAAGCAGCTGCTGAAGCGGGTGAAAGCAAAGACAGTGCGTGTATGGCCAGAGGGGGCAGAGTCAATGCTACAAGACTGCTTTGAGTGTGCGGACTGGGATATGTTCAAAACTGCAGCCACCAGGGACTCACTTGTGGATGTTAATGAATATGCATCTTCTGTCACCACGTTCATCAAGAAGTGTGTGGATGATGTGACTGAAAAGAAACAAATCCGCACATTTCCAAACCAAAAGCCATGGATGAACAGTGAAGTCCGCAGTCTGCTGAAAGCTCGTGATGCTGCCTTCAAATCTGGCAACAGTGAAGACCTCAAAGCTGCCAGACACAACCTAAAGGTTGGCATCAGAGCTGCCAAACGCACACACAGCTCTCAGATCGCAGCATACTTCAATGCCAACTCAGACCCCAGACGCATGTGGCAAGGAATCCAAGCAGTCACTGATTACAAGAGCCAAGCCAACAGCCCTACTTGCTCGGACGCCTCCCTTCCTGCAGAACTGAATAACTTTTATGCCCGGTTTGAGAACACTGTTCAGGCATGTCCACCTATCACTGCCCTGCCCTCTGCCACAGATGAGCCACTCATACTGGCTACAGAAGAGGTGAGGAAAGCACTGAAGCGGGTCTCTACTCGGAAAGCAACTGGTCCAGATGGTATCCCGGGTAGAGTTCTAAAAGCTTGCGGCCCCCTTCACGGACCTCTTCAATGTCTCCCTGGCACAGTCCACAGTTCCTGACTGCTTAAAAGCCACAACAATCATCCCTGTTCCGAAGAAATCCTCCATCTCCTGTCAACGTATATATTATAATTAGTGCAAGCCCAGAATAAGGTAGCTTTGGGCAACAGACAAAACAAAGATGGTAAGTAAGGGAGCGGCTACACCCAATATGCAGATATATGGTACCAGGAACCAATAGGAAAGCTGCATGAACCAACACTGTAGAAAGAGCTAAAAGTTGGTTGAAATCACATTTTTTCATTGGCTCAACAAACCTTTTTAAGTTTTCCGGTTGAAAACAATGGAGTTGTACTGGCCGGTGAGTTCACTCAACTTAATAACATTAGTTCTTCTGACTAAAACACAGAATTACTTTTTGGAGTGTTGGTGACTCACGCAGCTGAAAGTAATCCCCTTTAGTTTTTGCTCCTTGTTATTATTAACTGCTATGCGTCGGTTAAAAAGTGTTTAGCCCAATGCGCCCACGGTTTTAAAGTTGTAAAAAGTACTCCAGTCTTTTCTAACTTGCTGCCTATCACTCTACCTCTCTGCATTTTCAAATCTTCACACTTTCATTTTTTTTAACCAATAACTTAAAAACGTAAGTTGAATAAACTTGGGTAATCCAGACGTGGACGCTAAATTCAAAGTCCTAGAGGTTCTAAAGTACATGGAAGTGGGTAAATGGAGCTCCCAACTACCCACCTACCTCAGCTCACCCGAGCTTTTAGAGTGAAATCAATAAAAATTGGATTTTAAAGTAAGAGACTGATGAGACCTTCACTACCCCTCTCAGACTGGACCTTTAGGGAGTGTGGTTGGAGTTACAGTACCTCAGATCTATGACTTGTCTGAGGGTTTGAGTTTGTATTGCAGGACTTTAGAGCATCAGATGTATCGTTTGAGGAGCTAAGTGTTCCCAGGTAAGAAGAAAAAGAGTCTAAAAAGTTGGACTCACCGGTCCAGTGCAGGTCAGACCATCATCATCGGCTTTCTGACACTGAGCATCACATTCCAGACACACTGAGCCGTTAGCGAACTCCCGTACATCCCTGCAAAAAAGAAAATAAAGAAAAAAAAGAGACCAACAGTGTTAAAGAATGTCATATTACACAAAGTTATTGTGATTGCAATATTTTACCTCCTTATAAAGTAATTATGAGTATTTGTTACCCTCTAAAAGAGGATCCGGCTCAGTTTTACTGAACGCGAGCAGCTGGTGGAGCAATGGAGACTTCAGAAGAGAAAACTCAGACCTCAGTAACTCATTTACTAATAGTAAAACCTCAGAAACGAAGTAGTGAAGCAAGTTCTGAAGCCAAAAGGGCACGATAGAGTCGGCACTTAAACCAGGATTAAAATCGGATTGGCGTTTGAACATTAGAGAAAGCTCCGCAGTTTATCTTTCTACACTGAACATAACCTGGAATCGGATTCATCTGCTCTGAAAGGAGACGGCATCACACCTGCCCTGTTTAAAATGATTCTTCCGCATGCTCGGTGCAATTACCCATCTTCACCAGAGAGGGCCCTCAATTCCCCCAAATGCCGAAATGTACAGACATCAGCTTTAAAATACTAGCGCATGTCTAAAATTTTGAATATCATTGAAAAGTTACTTTATTTCAATGATTCAGTTCAAAATGTGAAACTCATATATTATATACTAGATGTATTGCACACAGAGTGATCTATTTTAAAGGGATTTCTTTTTTTATTGTTGATGATTATGGATTACAGCCAATGAAAACCCAAAAATCTGTGTCGCAGAAAACTGGAATATTATATCAGACCAATTGGTACTTTTGGCAGTGTGGGCAGTGTGCCAAGTCCTGCTGGAAAATGAAATCCACATCTCTATAAAAGTTGTCAGCAGAGGTAAGCATGAAGTGCTGTAAAATCTACTGGATATCAAATTCATCAGTTAAGACAACACTTCCCAAACTGCATTTAGCCTGCTTTAATTTTCTCAATTTATTCTGCTCCTCCACTCTACAGGAATATTTACTGCCCTAAATAGTCTTTAATCTGGAACGCTGGATCCCCTCATGCTGTTAAAGTGAGATCCCCCATTGTTCATGAGGCCAGCATGAAAAAATCCTATCATATACAGTTGTTTATCCCAAAGTTTCTCAAACCAGTCATCACGGCCCACCCGGACGGCCTACATATTATTATTCTTTAATTTAATTATTATATTCGCAGGAAAAAAATGAAACATGCAGACCATCTGGACAGCCCTTTAGGACATGTTTGAGAACCACTGGTTGATCTAAAAAAAGAAAACATTGAGAAAAACAAGGCATCTATATAGGATTTTTCTTTCTGATAAAATTCAGTTTAAACAAATGAGATTAACACAAGTGTTTAACACTTTACTTCCTCACCACATCAGAATATGTAAGGTAATAAAGGTTGAAGCCCAGCTGCTGAAGAACTGTGCAGCAGCAGAGTGGAGCTCCTGTTCCGTCTAGAGCTTCCACTGTAACAAGAATCCACGAAGTGTATGAGTTTGACTGGGAAGCTACACTCATGTAGGAGGTAATCTATTGGATGTATGGAAGAAATGTATCTCTATATGAGAACAGGGTAAAAGGAGGACTGGAGTCTGTACCATATTTTCCATACTATAAGGCGCATTTAAAATCCTTTAATTTTCCCCAAAAAATCTACAGTGTACCTTATATATGAATTTTACCGGTCAGGTTGTAAGGAGCAGTAAACCAGTCCCTCCAGCACTAGGGCTAACCAGGGCTGGCTAAGCACTTGCTAACTGTTGTTAGCACTCACCCTTGGACACACTTTACTTAACCAAATAAACAGTTTTCAGGAGAAAAATCTCTGTAGATTAACAACAAGCACTCATTTGACATTGACTTTCTCTTTTTATCCCATTTTCTTACCAATTTACAAATCCAATTACCCAACACACTCATTAGGACTCCTCCCCTAGGAGGGTGAAGACTAGCACATGCCTCCTTTGATACAAGTGAAGTAAGCCTCTTTTTGAACTTCTTCTGAGGCAGCATTGCCGAGTAGCATCACAGCGCTAATGCTCGGAGGAAAGCGCAGCGACTCGGTTCTGATACATCAGCTCACAGATGCAGCCTTGTGCTGATCCACATCACCCTAGGAGGGATGAGGGGAAAGAGCGCCATCTACTGTACCTACCCAGAGAGAGCAAGACCAATTGTGCTCTCTCAAGGCTCTGGCAGCTGATGATAAGCTACATAAACAGGACTCGAACCAGCAATCTTCTGATCCTAGTGGCAGCGCCTTAGTCTGCTGAATTAGAAGGGAAACATGGCGACACACTTGTTCACTTCAAGTGTGCATTCTTACTAGTGTTTACTAGTGAGCCTTGTGTATAAAAATAGACCAGAAAATAGACGTTCATTGATAGTGCACATTATAATTCGATGCACCTGTAATGTCTCACATTTCATCCACCAAACAGCTTTTCCCCACCACTGCCCCTTCAGTGACAATTCAATGCTCCACCTCCCCTGAATACTGATACCTGGACCTCGTTCCCTGCCTATATAATCCTCACTTCTGTTCAGCTCCCTGTGCAACATTGTACCTTCTACGTGCCTTTACTCTACCAAAACTATTGATAATACTATCTCTGATAAGCCCTGTTTGGGGAGTTTGCTAGTCTGTTTTCTTGTTTCTGCTAGCTTACTAGCTTTCTTGAGTTTAAGTGGTACGTTTTGGTGTATCTCGTTGACTGATTTGTGCTTCCTTGTGCCTTCAGAATTGTACTATCTTGATTAAAATCTGCTAAAGTGTCTTTCAGTGTCATCTGTGCACATTGCTCCCAGCACCTTATGTAGAAAAAAAAAAACCCAAAAAACAGAAAATGCATCAAATCTGGTCACTTCTGACCACAAACACACGAACTTCCCACTTTAACTTCAAGCTAAAAGTCCTTCTAATTCCATCAAACAGCCCACAAACCTCCAAAAGTCCAGCAGCAGTGGTCACTAATAAAAGTCACTCTAAAGCACTCTGAAGGCTAAAGCACTGTAACTCCAGGGTAGAACACCCATTTGAGAGAGAACTAGAGAAAAAAGTCTGGCACGGATTTGATTAGGAACACTTCCAAAGAGAGACAAGAGTGGCGGTGAGGAGAAGAAAGAAAGAAAGCAAGAAAGCGACAGAAAGAGAGAGAGAGAGAGAGAGAGAGAGAGAGAGAGAAAAGAAAGAAAGAGAGAGAGTAAAAGGGCGAGAGAATGAGTGACTGCCACGCCGCTCAGTCACTTTCTATTAAACGCCGCCTTGTCTCTACGGGCGAGCGAATGAAATAAGAATTAATTATGCTTTATCGGGGAAGCCCAAACCATGCTGCCTGGTCCTGATGAAAGGTTTGGAAGGACCATGTTATCATTTAGAGGCTTTTATTCCCCGCCGCACGGAGAGCGGGACTTCAAGAGCTCCGTAGAGGAGCAGGGCTGCTTTAGTCCACTCTCTCCCGGCACTGACCACTTCATAAAGCAGCCAGCGGTAACACAAAAGACCCTGAGATACCCACAGCCACACTGCTGCTTTAGGATCCACAAGAAAACCATGAAGAACTCAGGGAGTGAGCAGCCAAAAGTCAGAACATTTATGCTTCCTGGTCAATTTACTGGAATCTTTTGCCTTGTAGGTGCACATTGGTGGTGCACAGTTATTCCCTACTCCTTTATTTTATTCTGCGTATTTATCTTTTCTATTTTATTATTGTGTTTTTATTTCATTTTATTTTGTCTTTATATTTATCTATTTTAAATTATCTTTGGGTGTAAACTGGACCATGAGATCGCAATTTCATTCCACCTCATGCATCGCGTATGATGTGAAATGACAATAAAAACTCTTTGAATCCTCAAATCCTGTTCAGGTCATGTATGCTCACCATCTTCTAGATCAGCCTCTTTATTATCGATGATTTATGACCACAGTGCTACTTCTGATTGGACATTTTTGGATGGTGGACACAGTATCAACCTAGCAAAAGTACTGGGTGGTGTACAAATCTCAACAACATATTGGGCCCTATCGTACACCCTGCGTACACCCAAGGTGCACTGCAATGCTCATTGCTATGTTACACCCCTTCAACAGTCTATGTTCACAAATAAATCTACATTGATGGGCGTGGAGGTCTGGAAGTCAGGTGTGTTCAGGTAAATTTCTGGCTTTTTTCTATCTTGGTTGTGGGAAATACAGGTGCGCCACTGACAGATTAAAAGCCTGACAACAGTCAACAGTCTCTATTAGGGAGATGGACTTTACAAAGTGTCCAGTAAGTGGGAGTACAGGGAAGGTGTTTCTAATAAAGTGGGTTACAAGTGCTTGATTAAGACAAATCACAAGCAAACCCTGAAAGCAAACCCTTTCCTGTGAACTCACATGCAGAGTGCTGGGTGGGAGAGGTGAGAGCAGGCAAAAAACGTGACTAAAGATGTCCCGATCCGATCGAAATAAAATAATAAAGATAATTTCACTTCCTAAGATTTTTTTATTCATGTATTTATTTATTTAACAATATATATATATATATATATATATTTATGTATTTATTCATTTATTTGCAGTGCATTCATACCATTAGCTCTGAATGAGATTGAGTGCTCTGTCACACAAAAGAAAAAAAAAAACAAAAAAAACAACAAAAAAAAAAACGTAGTGCATCCCACAAAGAATGCCTTGCTTGTAATGTTTAATACTCCAATAAAAGCATAAAAGCATGGCTGCTTACAAAAAGCACAGGTTCTTCCTGTTTGTCTGTTTTACTTAATAACGTTATCTACTGTAAAATAAATGAGGTTAGTCTAATTACCATTGCATTATAATGCCTTATTTATCTCCTTTAGAGTTATACGTGTTAAGTACACATCTGAGTACATGTGTGTAGATTAATATACTCCTATTATAGATGCTAATATAGTGCAATACAGCTGAAGCAGACAAACATTAAGAATTATTATACTTATAACATAATACATACATTATTCAGCAACTACTGCTGAAATAGATTACCTTCCTGACTAATAGTTTATCTTACAAAATATGATATTTTTGATTGTTTTACAAGACTAAAATGTATAAATCTGGCTTATTTTTGTCAGATATTGAATTTTAAAAGTCTCAGACTGTGATAAAAAAAAAAAACTAACAAAAAAAAAAACAATAAATGCTAGATCGGGACATGGTTAGACAGGTGAGTGTGCCGGTGGGTTTGGAACGCAGCCCGTGCCGTACCTCTCCACACCTGCCTCCCGCTTCTCCAGCACGTACGGCCTGGTAAGCTGCTCGGGCCTAGAGCCAGCCATTCTGCAAAGGCAAAAGAGTCAGGTCGGGATACACACACACACACACACACACGCACGCACACACACACACACACACACACACACACACACACACACGTGCATACATGCTCCGAGGCCTTGCCACAGATGGCTTCTGATGTGCTGCTGCTGATTTGCATCAGTCAGCCGCTGACTGCAAGGCTAAGAGCAGACCTTCACTTCCCTCCAAACACACACAGTCCTGACAAACGACACCCGGCACAGCATCCACCACCTCCTTACACTTCTTACACTAGTGTCTGCACAACTGCTCTAATGGTGAGGGCTTGACTGAATCATAAAAACACTAAAAATAACAAGTAAAATTACAAATTCACTTGAAAAATATGATTTAAATGTAAAAAGAAATGTAAATTAGTCATTCTTTACAAATGTACACTTTAGGAATGACTGTGGATGTCTTGTTACTTTTATATTGTATGTTTTAATTAAAATACTATTTAAAATGAAGGTAGATTTAGAGTTAGACTATCAAAAATCAATTACTATCATACATCTAGTGTAAAATTAACAGATCATTTTAGTAAAAGAACATCATACTAATGAATTGTTTTGCAGTGATAGATGAAACCAGGAATTCTGTGCTGTTTACCAAAGTGGCTGCAACTAAATATCAAACCATATGCTGGAAACCAGGATATATTTGCTTATTTTAAGTTTAAATTACTTAGAAGACAAAATATAGCCTAAAATTTAAGTGAGACTGATTAAGGTAATTGTTCCTAAAACAACCAAAAGGGAAAGGAAAAAAAAAAAAAACATTTATTGCCTTGAAATGAGATCATTTCACTTGCTTGGATTTATTTATTTATTTTTTTTGCAGTGCTATCATATCATTCGCTCTGAAGGAGGTCAAGTGCTCCATCAAAAAAAAAAAAAAAAAAAAAAACATAGCGCATCCAACAAGAAATAAACACCTTGTCTTTTATACTCCGACAAAAGCATGGACGGTCTGTACGGTCTTTACTACATTAGCTGCGGTCCAATCTGAAGGGAGCTGCCCAACTAGGCAGCATTTTCAGGCAGCATAGGCGCGCTCCCGAGAAAAGGACTGTCCCATTCGGAAGGTGGCATGTGCTGCCTACCTGGGCAGCTGCCTTATTTTACCCCGATTCTGAAGGCAGCGTGAGATGTATCCTTCACGGCGAAGGCAATCCCATGATGCATTTCACCAGCTCAGAGTTCCAGCGCTCAGATTTAAAAACATGGCGGACGGAGCCAGCACTGCGAGGGAGTTTCTGTACAAATGTAAGTAATTCCCTCCTGTATTTCCACTCACCGCTGCGTGGGTTTATCAAACTAGCATATTTTAGACTGTTTTAAGTTGTTTTCCATCGTTGTTTTCGCCTGTACTTCATTTAATGTAAGACCTGACCGGCGGAAGCTACCGTTAGCTTATCGCGCTAATTTACCGGGTAAGCTAACATGCATCTAGCCGACTTACAGAGTACCAAACGCGGCTGCAGCGCTGAGGAAACCCCCGCTAGGAAACAAAGACACCCTGGCCGTCCAGTGTAAAAAGTTTTAACTGTTTTAAGTCACTGTTACGTATAACTAAGTGATTTACTGTGTAAATAGTGTAACACTGTAGAATAACCTGTAATTCAGTGATTTAATGTGTAAATAGTTTAATTGTTAGAGGGAATAACTAGAGTTACCTGTAACTGAGTAATTTACTGTGTAAATAGTGTAATTATGAGCGTGTTCTCCATAAACCGCTGTTACTAATTCAGATTTATTTTTTCCACAGGGATGAACGTGGGCCGGGGAAGGTGAACTCTGGTCAGACCGGCTGGAGGCAGCGTTAGCTCCCTTTATGAATATATACATTTTTTCTTTGAATGTAATAAAGTTTTCTCTCTTAACATTATTATTTTTGCTTGCTGTGTGTTTATTGTCACTATGCTTATTGTAGTATCACATGTCAACTAGTGGGTATGGGTAAATAAAAAAAAAAATAAAGTTTATGAATCATGTGTTTTATGCAACTAAAAGATAAAGATATGATAAAAATTAGCTGACTGTGTATGAATGTACTATTGTGTGAAACGTAGCTTAGTTTGATAATTTAGCTCTGATGGCTCATACAAAATATTTATTATATTATGGTTTCATTACTCATGCATTTCTACAAAGCATCTAATCAAAAATAAAATAAATGCATACATAAAACTGACCATACTCTGAGAATGAAGTGAGGAAAAGTGTATAATTAAAGTAAATCATGAATATTTAAATATCTGTAATATTTGGATGAGTAAAAGAGAAATAGCTGCCGCTGCATTGAGATTTATCCCGAGGTAAGTGATCATTAACTTTAGTTATTTATAAACAAGCTCACGGGCACAGCGCGCTAGACGTGATGACGTATGCTGACTCCAGAGCGTGTCCCGAACGCGCTGCCTTATAAGATCCCTTATGGGTGAAAATGCTGCCGAACGAGGGAGCTGCCTTTGAAGGCAATGACTACCTAGGCAGCTCCCTTCAGATTGGACCGCAGCTAATATGTTATTTTAATCTAGCTGTAATATATATCATCATTATTCATGTTTGTAGAAGCAGTCTATATGTATGACCACATGCTTTTATATAACTGTGGTCATGTAAGTAATTGGAACCTGAGTTTAGTGATTGACTGCAAATGGGTGAGCAAATACTTTTGATGATATATAATGTATTATAACTACATAAGTACTTTAAATGAAGTATGTTATATGTTATCTTTAAGTGTAATATATAGGCCAGCGACACAAAAATGGGTGTTTCCATAGAACGAACTAGATGTTTTTTTTTTTTATCTGAGAAAGACACAGTAAAAGGTGAGAAATGATCAATATAATTCATTTATATAAAGTTAACATCTGTCCGTCCCCTAAAGAAACATGTCTGCATCTGTTCAGACACAAGAAAAAGATGAAAACAAGTTTTTTTTTTTCCTCAATTTCAGGTCATTTTAAGGTTCTGCAGGTTGCGTAGCAACAGATGTGACAAGTAGTTGAAATATGAGGATTTTGTAGAACTCAATACATACTGAGATCCTGAAACACACCGCTGTGATCTAGATAACTGCAGTGTGTTTATTCTGCAGAGTGTTCTTACTGTTTCTACAGGAGAGACATTAAGCAAAAGAAGAGTGTGTGTGTGTATCTATCTATATCAGTTCACTTTATACTGTACAGCATATTATATTTTTAGGAAACTGAGCTGAACACACTCTAAACTCTTAAACATAAAGAGGCTCCAAATACACCCTTGAGGTATACCATAGACATAACACTAATAGTTCCATTAAAATGCCTGTTTTTAACATGTAAATGAGATGTAAATGAGTGTCAACAACCTTTATACATGCAAATAAAATATTCTTCATACATACATACAGTACCAGTCAAAAGTTTGGACACACCTTCTCATTCAATGGTTTTATACACGTTTTTTTTTCCTATATTGTAAATGAATAGTGAAGTGATCCAGACTGTGGAGGAACACATAAGGAATCATGTAGTTACTTAAAATTACTGTTAAACAAACCAAAAATACTCTGTGAAGAAGCATTTTCTTGGGAGCTGTTATCTTTTGATTTCTGAGTTCAGCTTTTCAGCTTTTATCTGAGAAAATGCTTAAAAAAATAAGAAAATGCCAATATGTGCGAATCTGTCATCTAAGCAAGAGGCGCTACTTTCAATAATCTAAAATATAAAACATTTCCTGGTTTATTTAATACTTTTTGTTTGCTAGCTAAATAATTCCATACATCGTTTCGTCATAGTTTGGATGACTTTAGTACTAATCT
This sequence comes from Astyanax mexicanus, assembly GCF_023375975.1. Lineage (NCBI taxonomy): Eukaryota > Metazoa > Chordata > Actinopteri > Characiformes > Acestrorhamphidae > Astyanax > Astyanax mexicanus. Next base: position 45,072,262 of record NC_064418.1, on the reverse strand, counting down.
ACAGTGCAGAAAAAATAAAATAAAATAAAATTACTTTAAGGTGTCCAAACTTTTTACTGGTACTGTATAGATTACAAATATACTTCTTAATAAAACATAAATAAATGTTTTTTCTCTACCTCAGCATCAATCATACCGTTTTTTTTTTTTATTCTTAATTTTTGTTCACTTAAAACAGAGAAAATTAAGTATTTATTTACTAGCTCTTACTGTTTTAAATAACGTGACAATTTCACACTTCAAAAAAAAAAACATCATATTAAGGTTTCTTTATAAGCTTTATGTGCTAAATATATAATTTATTTCTTGGAAATCATATTAAATCATATTAAAATGACAAGACTATCATATTTTTGTTGTGATTTTATGGCATGTAAATGTATTTCACTCATACAAACATTTTTGAGGGACACTTTAATTAAAGGCCATTTGTGTTCGGTTTATTATCAGTAGTTACAGTACTTAGTTTTGTCTAAGTGGACATTTATTGCAATCCTGTAAAGCTTTTTTATTATTTTAAACAATGGCAGCAGAAACAGCATCTACATGCAGACACAGACCTTGATTATATTTTAAAAGAATATCTGCCAACAGAAAAAAAAAAAAAAGATTTAAAGGCTCTTGTGGCATTGATTTTTTTTCTGCAAGTGTGTGGAGAAGAAGATTCTTGTAGAAGGACTTCTTGACAAAAGAACATATATATATATATATATATATATATATATATATATATATATATATATATATATATATATATATATATATATATATATATATATATATATATTGTTTGTTTTGTTTTTGCATTAAATTTTTAGTCTGTTTATGCCAGTCTTATTTATCTAAATTTATCTAAACACTTACAACATAGGTTTGCCATTCAGTTGTTAAATCTAACTATTGTGAGTTATGTGGTAACTATTTGGTTTGGCCTGTGTTGTGGAGTCCCACAGGGCTATATTTTAAGGCCTATGAAATTTATGAGAATTACTAGTTATGGGATTAAATACTGGGTCTAAAGTATATAGCTTAAATTAGTCTATAGCTTAAGTTAAATATGGATATGGAAGAAAAAAATATTATTTTTTCAGTTCTCTGAAAGTTTATGAATCAGTGTCAAGCTAAACCGAACCAATACCATACAAATTACACAGTTTCAGCTTTTTGGACCAGTGCCTATTTTATATTTTTGTAGTTAGGCTCATTTTCATACATGGCTGCAAATAAATGATAATAAAAAAAATAGTAATCTGAGTGTGTTGTTTTCTTTCAGACAATTATGCAACAATGGTTTTTGTCCAATGCATGTTTTATATTCTAAAAGAACCATATATACAGCTCTGGAAAAAAAAAAAAAAAAATAAATAAATAAATAAATAAGACACCACATAAAAATGATGAGTTTCTTTGATTTTACCAAATTGAAAACCTCTGGAATACAATTAAGAGGAAGATGGATGATCACAAGCCATCAAACCAAACTGAACTGCTTGAATTTTTGCACCAGGAGTAAAGCAGCATAAAGTTATCCAAAAGCAGTGTGTAAGACTGGTGGAGGAGAACATGATGCCAAGATGCATGAAAACTGTTATGAAAAGCAGGATTATTCCACCAAATATTTAAGATTTCTGCATTATTTGAGATGTGAAAGCTCTATAGTTTATAGATTAAAACACCAATGTTCAAATTCATTTTACTCAAACATATAAATATAAATACAAAAATCACAGAAACTGATTCAGAAATGGTTTCAGAAACTGAATTGATTTCATAATTTTTTCCAGAGCTGTATATATTGCTTATGTCGAGGCACATTGTGTCTGGCACTATATCAGGCCCTGAGTGCTTTTGCATCACTATATATTTTCCAGTGCGTCTCTGCAGCACATCTGCAGTAAATTCCAGTCTGAATGGGGAGAAGAACACAAATCCAGCCTGTTCTCCAGCCCGGCATCATTCACAGACATTTCTCACATTTCTCACCGGTGGCTCGGCCTCAAGTAGGATCTGTGTCCAAGCCGGCTGCTTCACGCACACGCTGTAATTTATTTCTGAGCTGTGCCAAGCACACATTCCATTATTGCCACCGGCGATCCGAATGCAGACGGTGCGCCGCTGCGAGGCTTCTGTCGTTGTTTGCCCAAAAAAAAGATTGTCAGAAAGACGAGTGTCTGCCTCAGATGCCCCGAGGCTGGAGCAGCTCTAAACCCAGCAAAGCTCAACTCTGATCAACATGAATATACATAACCACAGGCTCACGAATTACACGCTCCAGAATTACTCTATAGCATACAGCTAACCTGAACAGCACTGCTGAAGGTTAATCAATTCATATACATACATACATACATACATACATACTAACACAGCACATTAAAAAAGAAAGCTTTCAACCCCAGGTGATAAGAAACACAAAGAGAAAGATGTTTAAAGAAAGATAAGAAAAGTTAAAGACCAGACACGATGAGATGAGAAGAGAAGATAATTGAGAAGAGACTATACAAGATGAAAAGACAAAGTGGTTGAAGAGTATAGGGGACGAGATGAAAAAGAAGGAAAAACATAGATAACAGGTAAGAGAGGAGAAGTAAAGAGAAGAAGATAAGAGACAAGACAAGGATTGAGAAGAGAAAAGATGAGACAATTATGAGGCCAAAAGAGAATGTAGTAGAAGAGAAGAGACAAAAGAGAACAGGAAAGACCAGAAGAGAAGAGATGAGACAAGAGAAGAGAAAAAGAAGAGAAGGTAAGTAAAAGAAGATTACAAAAAAAGAGAAGATACGAGATGAGCCATAAATTGTGAAAAGTAAGGAAGAGAAAGTGATGAGATTAAAAGATAATGGAGTACAAGATAAGAGAAGAAGAAGAGAAGAAGAAAGAAGAGATGAGAGAAGAGAAGAAGAAAGAACATATGATAGGTAAAACAAGAAAAGAAGTAAGAGACCATAAAAGATATGAGATGAAAAAAAGATGTTATGAAAAGAGAATAAAAGAAGAGATGATAAAAGAAAAGATAATAGGTCAGAGAAGAGAAGAAAAAAAATGTAAGAAATAAGACAAGAAGAGAAAGAGAAGAGAAGAGAAGAGATGAGATGAGAAGAAAAGAGAAAAGAAGAATATAATATACAATAAGAGATGAGACAACAATTGAGAAGGAAAAAGATGAGAAAATAATGAGATTAAAAGATAATGGAGTACAAGAGAAAAGAAGGAGAAGAGAAGAGGAAGGCATAGATGAGAGAAGCAAAGAGAAAAGAAGATGTAGTATGTAAAAGAAGAAAAGAAAAGAGATGACAAGAGACCAGCAAAGAAATGAGAAGAAAAAAGATGAAAAAAAACAATAATATGAAAAGAGGATAGATGATGTAAGAAATAAGAGAAGAATTGAGAATTGAAATAGAAGAGAAGAGAAAAGAAGAGAAGATAAGAGAAGAGAAGAGAAGAGAAGAGAAAAAATAAGGATATAGGAAATAAGGCAAGAACTGAGACAATAAAAGATGAGAAAATTATGAGATCAAAATATAATGGAGAAGATAAGATAAGATAAGGTAAGATAAGAGAAGAGAAGAGAAGAGAAGAGAAGAGAAGAGAAGAGAAGAGAAGAGAAGAGCTCACCCTTGGTGGAGGTTGCAGGATTCTACACAGGTCCGGCCCCGACTGAAGAATCTGCAGGACAGGCACTGGTCGGGCCCTGGACCCCAGCATCCACCGTCTGAACACAGCGGGTCACAGATCATCTTCTCCATGACTATATAAAATAAATAAATAAAATAATACTTAACGTACAATATATATATATATATATATATATATATATATATATATATATTTTTTTTTTTTTTTTTTTTTTTTTTTTTTTTTTTTCAAAACAGAAATATATATATATATTTTTTTAATCAATGGTCATTCTTGCTTCCCCCATTGCCTCATAAAAGGTCTCCCAGAGGTTACTTTGAGAAGTGTAGCCTTTTTTCTGTGGAGCAACAAACGGATTTGTCTACTGGTCTAGAGAACCATTAGAGAACCAGAACTAGTTTGCATCACTTTCTTGGCCTGATTTATCACCAATTGAGCATTTAGACATTTAGGTATTAGGCAGGAGCTTCAGTAACATACGAGTGTAGAGCAGGATCTATAGACCCATCTGCACCAACAACACCTGTGGATAAATGTGCTGCAGGATGGCATATAGAACCTGTAGATCTCCATCCTGCCCAACTATCTGTATCTCACCTTGTATCCAGGCTAGAGGCTCCAAAAGGTATTAGAGTACAGTTTCCCCCCAAATAAAAGTCTTAAAAATCTTACAGTACCATCATTACATTCACATAAATATAAAGCGTTATTTTAATTCAGCAACTCATTATTAATGCATTAAACAAACTCACAAAAGTGCTTTGCTGTCAGCTTGAGACAGTATCCCTAATCTAATACAAACAGTCCAAAGTTACCCCTGAACTAATTCACTTCCGTAGACATGAGTCAGCACTGATACCGGCACGCATACACCATTCCCATAGGGTACGGGATACTTAATGAGTGCAATTAAAATACATTTTGTACGAGCAAGATTAGCGTTCATTTAAATGCGTTTTACAGGTCTTAAGTTGTTTAACATTCATTCCAGTGTCTGGCTGCCACAATAGAAAACAGCCTTGATGCTGGTCTACCATATATCTTAAAGGATGGCAGGTTAAACAAACGCAATTCTTTAAAAAAGTAGGACCAATGCATACTTTCAGGAAATAAAAGAGAACAATCCTGTACAGGTACATTTTGTACATTTTGAGTGCTTGAAACTCTACCTCAAAGGTAGAACATGATCCTTCATGTCCGAATGTGTCCCTTAATGTAGGGAAAAACACTAAATAAACCAAATATATATATATATATATATATATAGAAAATAAATAAAAATACAGATATGCCTGAGTAACTAAAAAAAATTAAATTAAGGGTACCACCCCAATGACAGATTTGTACCATTTTTCTTGAGAGTATTATTGGGCTTTGAACATTGCCATACAGTGCATGAAGCCTGGAGGACAAGAGGCCAGCAAACAGTAAAACATAGTGCCAAAAGTATTCGCTCTCCAGGATCCTCAGAGCCATAGGGGTCCATAATTCAAGCCAAGGGGTCCATAATTTATTTCTGTTTATATGTATACTTTGGCACAAGCCAAAAGGAACATAAGGGTAAAAACGATTGTATATAGAACTAAAATGATTTTTTGAACCAGTGTCTTTACTAGAATCCTTTATGTTGCCTCAAGATGTTTTTTCCATCAAGAACTCTTCAATCAGACACATACTTGATTGAAGAGTTTATATACTATGATTCTGCATACTTATATGCAAATATGCAGATAAGTATACTAAAGCCATGGTTCTCCAACGTTGGTCCTGGGAGCCTTAGAAGTCTGAAGCTTCTAGCCCACGGGGTGTACAATTTTCTTCAGAGCCAATATGCACTGAAAATGGTGCCAATAGACGAGGGCACCAACAAGAGTTCAGTAAATTGTATCTAGCACTGAGCAAACATGTTGTTCTATATTGTTTTAAAATTGATTATTGGACCAATATTTACTTAAAACAATTAAAACAATTCTGTAAAGAAGAGAGGAACAAAATTCCTCCATCGGTAAAAAGCTCGATTGCAATTGTTGCCGTCAAGGGTGGCAAAACAAAGTTCTTTTTTTTTTTTTTTTTTTTTTTACACATGACTAGATTGGTTTGGATATTTTTTTTGTTTTTTACTTTAATACATAAATCATCATTTAAAAAGTGTTTTTTCAGGCTTTATTTGTTTGATATTAAAGCTTGTTTGATCATCTAAAAAATGTTTTACAAAAAAGCAAAAGCAAAAGAAATCTGTTTGGGGGGGAATACGTTTTTACTCCATTGTATGTGGATGTATAATATATATATTTTTTTACATTCATTTATACTGTAAGTTACATTTATAAACCTCCCATGTTTTTTTTTTGTTTTTTTCTTAACCAGCTCTAAAAGAGAGTTTGAATTTCTGTCCTGTTGTTACATTTCTGTAAAGCTGAACAACATTTGCGACAACAATAGTTGTAAAAAAGCACTATATGAATATAAATACATTTGACTTGATTTGATTAATATATTGAACGAATGCAGAACTTGGGGCTCAAATTCACGTTAAGTGAGCAACAAATGGAGGTATGAGGTAGATGTTTATTCAGTTTATTAATAATACCACACAATGGATGTGATCATTGATTCATATTGCCATATTTCCTGTTCCTGCTGTCCAATCAGCTTTCCATTCACTGCTCATATATTCGCTAACAGTGACATTTTCTCCCAAAGCAGGTAGAGAAAAAGTCATTTCTGATCCACCTTAAGGTTCTGGAACACATTAAACTGTGGGACTGTGGGATCCTTTGTCATCATTTGACTGTGTTAGATGTTAAGGTGGGCACCATCTGGATTGGCTAATCCGGCAGTAGTCATTGTGCACATTTTGCTTGTTATATAGAGAGTTAGTTAATATGGTGTTTTGTATCTGAATAGGAAATGCTGATGTGTGAATGTGTGTGTGTGTGTATATGAATAAGAAAGGACAGACTGGTCCAGACAGAGACCCCACTGAGAAACAGAATACAGCAGCAGCTGTGCGAGTGTGTTAAAATACTGCTGACACTTTAGAGACGTAACTCACACACACACACACACACACACACACACACACTTATATACACACACTTATACACTCATACACACACTCAACACAGAGAAGACACCTGCAAAACTCTCCCACAATGGACCCGAAGAGAGAGCGCAATGAGAAAATAATGACTTTGGTGTGTGTGTGTGTGTGTGTATCAGTGTGTGTGTGTGTGTGTGTGGGTTTAAAATTCGCACAAATGATCTCTGAAAAGTTTGCACAAGCGCTCAGCCTCTCCGCACCCATAATCCTTCATTTGGATTTCAGTGTAGCACCTAAATTAGTCAGAGCCAGATCTACTTTCTGCTCTACCCGCCGTTTTCCTCGCCGCCTGCAGCCAAGTTTCTGAAACATTAATGGTCAGCGGGGAGCGATTTTCTCCAACATGGCAACGCTTCACCTCCAGAGCAGCTTGGCTGGCCAGCTGTCAGAAAGCAGAGCGATCAGGTTTGATGTGGCCTAGTTGTGTAGAGCGGTCCTCCTCTGAGCCACAGCCGCGAAAAGACCTTGGGAAAGTCAAAATTGGCAAATTGCAAAATTACACCTGAAGGAGCGTGTATTAATACATGCATTATTATTATTCAGTACACTGTAAACCCAGACGTTGTTTAAACTTGAATGATTTACGTCTGTTTTACATAAAATTGGATATTTCTAAACAATACTCAACTATTTTGAGTTAGTTGAACATTTGTGGGCTCATATACTGTACTATTCAAACTGAGATCTTTGAACCAACTTAATAATTACTGAGTTTAGTCTGTTTTGCCATTAACAGCTTCTTTTCTATTGGCTTCTTCCACAATCTATTTACTTTAAGACCAGATAAGTTGAGTTTACTTAACTTTTTTAAAACAGCTGGTTTGCTTAATTAATGAAAACTTAGCATAGAGTTAGCATACATTAAAACATCAAGCTCACTACACACTGATGGTGAGTGTTAGTCAGAAACTGTTGGACACACCCAGTATGCAAATAGATCGTGACAGACGCCAATGGAAAAGAAGCTGTTAATGACAAAACAGACTAAACTCAGTTATTATATGTTTGGTTGTTTGAACTCAAATGATTTAAGTCTGTTTTACAAAAAAAAAATGATATTTCTGAACAATACTCAACTATTTTGAGTTAGTTGAACATTTGTGGGCTCATATACTGTACTATTCAAACTGAGATCTTTGAGTTGAATCAACTTATATAATAACTGAGTTTAGTATGTTTTGCCATTAACAGCTTATTTTTCATTGGCTTCTGTCACAATCTATTTGCATACTGGGTGTGTCCAACAGTTTCTGACTAACACTCACCATCAGTGTGTAGTGATTCCCCCTGGGCTACCTTACAAATAAATCAACTTCCCCTTTAGTTGTAATAACTTGATGTTTTAATTTATGCTAACTCAAGTTTTCGATTCCCATTACTTAAAGAAATTGAGCAAACCGGCTGCCTTAAAAAAGTTAGGTAAACTCAACGTATCCGGTCTTACAGAAATATAACAGAAATCAAAAAGTTAAATCAACTTCCCCTTTAGTAGTAATAACTTGATGTTTTAATTTATGCTAACTCAAGTTTTCATTACCCTTTACCCCATAACTTTTCAAGGCAACCGGTTTCCTCAATTTTTTTAAAGTAAATTCAACTTATCCAGGCTTGCAGTGTACCAGTGAAAGGTTTGGTCACAAATTCTCATTCAATGTGTTTTATTTTCTTTTATTTTCCTACATTGTAAAAAATGAACACCTAAGAAATCATGTAAAAACTTTACTATAATTTAGAATTTAGTTGCTCTTATCTGGGCTACTCTTGCAGATTCTTAGGCTGGTAATGCTTGGTCTTCCTCTCCTGGGGCTGGTCCTGATGAGAGCCAGTTTCATCATAACATTTTTTTGCAGTTGGTCTTTGCAACTGCACTTGAAATAATTTTTCTTTATTTACTTGAGTAGTTCTTGCCATAATATTAGTATTAGAAAATGACTCAAATAGAGCTATTCACGTATACCATTCTTGTCGAAGATTAGGTATGGTTCCCAAAGGTTAATGTGTTTTTTTTTTCATCTGCTACAAATATTCTATTGGCAGTACGTCTCTATAGGGACTAGATAAGCTGTGTATGTGTGCATTTGTACATCTCTGTCAATCAGAGAGTCTGTTAGAAGTGGCAATGAGTCCATAATCAGATATAGTCATTTTAAATGGGTTCTTTGTTTGCCAATGCAAAGAGACACCTGCTAACTGGATTGTTTTTGGGTTTTTTTGACAGTTCAATACAGAATTAAAGAACATTTGTAGAGCCCAGTTTTATATGTAGAATCAAATAAGGTCTTTCTTTTACAGGCTGTAAATTTGGCTCCAGCCTGGCTCTCCTCCAGCTCCCTAAGCTTGTTCTGTTTCGAGAGCCAAAGGTAACAAGGCCTGCTGATATCAGAAGACGAGCTCCGGTTGAGGGACACTGACAGATAAGACAGATGGATCAAAAAGACAGCAACATCAAAGTTCTGACTCTTTGGGCTGTTTGGGCCGAGCTGACGTCAAATCTAGAGCCGGGCCCAGTCTCCAGGGAGATGGAGAAGAGCCGGACGGATACTTCCTGCCACGTTGCTGAGAGATGCTGACGATCACTGTTGCTGTTGCATCATCGGATGCAGAACAATGAAGAGATGACGAATAGCGGCGGCCCGAAAAAAAAAAAATGTAATGAACATCTTTCAGGGCTGGAGCGAGTGCGTATGTGTGTATGTGTGTGTGTGCACTAATTCTCATTGGTGATTATAGCCTCCACCACCAGAGGAAACATCTGAAATGTCAAAAAACTGTTGCAGGTGTTGGCTGCAATTAATTTGGCTCAATAGTTCACGGAGTGACTCGACATTTGAGGCAGGCGGGTAATTGGATTGTTGGTGATGGAATAAACGAGTAGGCTTTGTTAGCTTGAGGCCACTTTTCACTTTTTAAATCAAAAACACCTCACCAAGCTTAATGCTGTCCATGTGTCCTGGATCTCCAGCACGTTTGAAGGGTAGAGGCAAGGCACTGACCAAAGAACTTTCACTAGTCCACTGTATCAATGCATCAAATTAGTATAGACTCTAGACCAGAGGTCACTAATAGGCGGACGGTGGTCCGGGTCCGGACCCAGACGTTGTCCAATCCGGACCCAAACCGATCAACTACTGAGAAGGATTTAATTCTGACCGTGTTCATTTAAAGTGTCAGAACGTTTATTGTCTTTATGGTTTACTTGCTTTACAGCGCAGTAAACTTACAGACCAATCACGTGTGCTGTAAGATCACCAAAAGCTCTCCTCTGCCAATCAGATCTGTGCAGATGCGAGCGCACGGAGACACACAGGTGAAGCAGGCGGTGAGAAGTGGGAGAATAAAGCGAGAAAAGCTAATACAGATGGTGCGCACCAGAAAAAAAAAAAAAAACATTAAAATACTACCTTTATAAAACATATTAACAGTAATGTAACCGAGCGGTGTTACTTGGAGGAATTAAAGAGAAACAACCGAGACAAGAGTGCAAAATATTCCACTTTACTCCACCTGATCAGAAATCCTCAACCCACAACCCTACCTCAAAACTACGGCAACCCCCAGGGGACAAAAAGCATTGGCAACTCCCCCCCATCTGTTTTACCCACGACATAAAAAAGTCTGATACAGTAATAATATTAAATAAAATAAAACTGCTGTTTTTTTTTTTTAAGCTGATATTTTGTTCAGCAAACATTTCTCCATATATTGTATGATTTGAACAATTAACATACAGATTCACATTATTAGACTCAATAAGTTAAATTATTCAGGGTGTTTCCATTTATTTTATGATAGGTTGATAATGTAATTATTGTGACAGGCCTATTTAAACCAATACATATTGTTAAAAATATACTAGTATGTGTTATTTGTTTTGTCTTTCAGTCGTTGAGAACATAAAACACTGACAGAACTACTAGGCTTCTTCAGTATACAGTATATAATACTGAATCATAACACAAGTTAAAAATGGCCTGGCGAAATTTTCTCTAACTGAACCGAACTGAATATTAATTAAATACGCCTGCTCTAGACTATATCATCACTAACCAATGAAAAACACTAATTTCCATTTTTGACATTTTTTTTTGACGAGTTTACTACATAATTTGAACAGACAAACTGTCCCTTACGCTGTGTCAAAATGTCTTGATGAACAGACCAATAGAAACTCTTCAAAATGACCTGAAATAAACTCTTTCTACATTGACTTCCACCGTTTTTTCTTTCTCCTAGGAAATTGCTGTTTTGGAGATGAGTGTGATAAGTGGAGATAACTGTATGTACAATTATGTTGGACACCATGGGCCTTATATCGTACACCCTGTGCACGAGAAGGCACGTTGTGACGCTCAATGCTATCTTACACCCTGTAAAGAGTCTATTTTTATGTCTTGCACCCACGCTGTTATTTTATGCATATTTTTTTTCAGTGTGGCACATTGATTGTTTTTTTTTTCACATTACTTTTAAATTACGCCCAAAACACACCCATGATTAATTAAGAGAATTAGTTCTCCAATGTTTTTTTTTGCATGTTTCAAGCAGGGCAAGATGTAATATTTGTACCTTCATGATACCAAAGACACAAGACACACCATAAATTAAGATGCGAGATCCGCAATTGATGGATGTCTCAGGAAGGGCTTGTTTACTACATATTAGGTCAGGTGGCTTGGAGAATAAGGAGAGCACTATACTCTGTAGTAGGATTTGAGTTCTGGTTCTGCTTCCTTCTCGATCTGCAGTCATGTCCTGCACGGCTGGATGCTCTTTTTGAGGCAGGGTGACTCTAAGTGATCCTCTGGACCTCTCCACCACCTCCCGGCCCCTCCAGCTGTGAGGGAAGTGGCACTCTTTGGGCTCCCGCTAGGCCCAGTGAGGTGCACTGATCCGGGGAAAAAGAGGGCAAGGAGCCGCCTGCCTCCTCCTGCGCCCGTCCCTGTTGACCGCTGGCTCAGGAGAAATCACAGACACCCTCACAGTCCTCAGGACCACAGCGGGGGACGAAGGACATGGATAAGCATGTGACTAATTGTGTGTGTGTGTGTGTGTGTGTGTGTGTGAAGAAATGTTAAATGTATGCAATGATATTAATAACTTTTTTTTATATTAATGCTAACAATATACACAGGGAATTACAATATATTAGAAATAACATTATTCATTTATGAATAAAAATACCTATGCTTTTATATTTATGCATACACACCCTGATAAATATATATATATATATATATATATATATATATATATTAGAGTTGCACGGTGTACCGAAGGTTCGATTCTTTTTCGATACTACGTCATCACAAACGATTCGGTTCTTTAGCGTTCGATGCTTTCGATACTGTATATAGCCCAGTCATTAGCTTCAAATGAGTCAAATTAGTAGGCGCGATTTGATTCAGTTCATAAGAAAACTGATTCACACCGCAGCAGTCGGTGTGGCAGGATTCAGATAAACTTAGTGTTCTGAACAAATGAATCGATTCACGTGTGAATCGATTCATTTGACTCGGTTGAGAGCGACGCACGCGCAAGCCAGCTGAGCAGAGAGAGAGCAGCAGCGAGTGTAGAATGGCGACGGCTAAAATAACAATGTCTCTCGTCCGCGACTTGTGGACAAAACGGGCGCGAGGAGTGAAGTGTGGGCAAATTTTGCTTACATCGCTGATGAAGAAGGGAATCCGACCAACACCACAAACCCAGTTTGTAAACGGTGTTATAAGTCTATCCAGTGCAGAGGAGTAGAGCTTAGATTCTCTCCAGAAAATAGTCTGAGATGTAGGCATCTGTTTTTTATTTATATTTTTATTTTTAAATAAAATAACGAAAACTGAAAGTGAAACTAAACTACTTTATTTATAAGCGCTGTTTTCATTCCCGCAGTTGTACAGCGGGGGGTGTTGTGCCGATTCTGTCCGCGAAGCGGGAGTCGGATTCAGTAGCGGATTCGGCACAAGCGCAGCGGCACCTCGCGGTCCGCGGTGTTAGTTGTAAGCGCTCGCGCTAGCCGCAAAATACGACAGAAAACACTGAGGGAGCTGCAGACTTATGTGTGGGACTAGAATATGAGCACAAGGAGATAAAAGAGAACCTTTACCTGTGAGTAGCTCACATCAGAACACGCAAATCTCTCTCTCTCTCACTCTCTCTCTCTCTCTCTCTCTCGCACGTGAACGCCTCCGCGTTTGACCTGCAGCACTGTGTTTAGCTGTTCTTAAAAATCATTACTATGCTTCTATGTTACAGTGTTATTTAACATAATTCTGATCATATTTCGCTCATTCAATCAGCCCGAAAACAGCCAGTTTATGGGGCGGATCGGGTCGGGCTCGGGCTCATGATGACAGTTTACGGCACGGGCTCGGGCTGGGTCGGGTCGGATTTTTTGGGCCCGATCTAACCTCTACAGAGGAGGGAACTCCAGCAACCTGGCTAAGCATTTAGCAGACAAGCACCCTGATCTCTACAAAGAGCTGAGAAGTCGACAGGTTAGTGGAGTTAGTCAAGATACACTCTGTCTGTAGCTTTACTAAGATTTACTAGCGACTGCTAGTAAATCACATTAACACGGAGAGGAGTGTGCAGGAGTTTTGTTTTGGACCCGTGGTTTTCTCTATTTCTCCATTATCCCATTGGCTGTGAAACATGAACTCAAGATGTTCACATTTTCGCGTTTCCATCGCAAATCTGTGGTCAGGCACGTAGCCTGCTTGATCGTTACACTGAACATGGGCTTATTAAAAACGGTAAACGGTTGATTAATAAAACGGAGCAGTGAGTGTTAAAATGAACATAACATTGTAATGTTCTTCTGTCTCTTTATTTTCCTTATTCAGAACTTAACTTCTGCCCGCCCGTCAGGTTCACATAGTCAGGCTACCATTACCTCTGGTTTTAGTTTTAGTTTTTAGGGAGTGTTTAGATAATTATGTTATAGTTAAGGTTATAATAACGAAACTTGTTTTTTGTTCAAATGTTTCATTTTAGAATAAAAACGTTTGCACCGATTGTTCAGTGTTCAATCCAGTTCAGTCAAAAATAAACATTTTATGTTCAGATATTTTTATTGTTTTTTTTCTTCCAAGTATCGTTTTGGTATCGAGAATCGTGATACTACAGTTGGTATCGGTATCAAAGTCAAAATTTTGGTATCGTGACAACCCTAATATATATATATACTGTATATATATATATATATATATATATATATATATATATATATATATATATATATACTTAATTGTACTTAATTTTGAGAAATGTCTAAGTATGCTGTAAATATACATATAAATATATATACCTGATTTATGTACTTACTTAAAATATATTAAAAAGTACATTAATATTATGTTTTCATCAAATGTTTGAAAGTAAAATTTGATCAATACAATATAGTGTATTATAAATAAATAGACTACTATAAAGTACATATTTACTTTAATATTAGTAATAGTAATTCAGTATACTTCTAAAATACTTATTTCCAAATATACTTTTATACAAAGTGTGTTAAAAACAACTGTTACAGTAGTTCACTTAAAGTATAATGTATCATGTAACTTTTTAGAAGGTAAATTAAATTACTACACTGGTAAAATGTTAAAATGTTTTAAAAATATATTTATGTATTATATTAATATACCAGTTAAAATGTATTTCAATGCTCCGTAATTATAATTAGGAAAATATAAATAAATATATATAAATATATATAAATGTACATATTTTGCCCCGATATATAACTTTTTACACCGTAATCATGGCTCAAATAGCTTCACACCTTATTGTTAAAATCCAGAGAGCCCTGACATTTAAATTGAGGCATTAATAAGTTAAAAAGTGCACAAAAATGTATTAAAAAATACTGTTTACACTGTTTATATCCCATAAGGCTAGCTTTCAGCTCTGAGCACCGCCATCACTGTACTGTGCAAAAAAAAAAGTTGGTAAATCCGAATCCGGGCTCTCTGGATTCTACCAATGAGGTGTGGAGTTACTTTGAGCTGGATAATGGTGTGAAAAAGCAATTTATCGTGGCAAAATATGCCCCAGTACAAACACTGTACAGAGTGCTGGGCAAAAAGTACAAAATTACTATACATCAGAAAGCTGTAGGAGAGAGGAGGTGGGCTATTCAACAAAGGTAAGTACTTTTTATCATGTTTTACTTCAACAAAAGTTCATTTTACACCAGATTTCTCCTTTAATGTTGATTGCAAACTTTTGAATAGTAGTGGATGTACTATATGAGTGTGTGTGTGTGTCTGTGTGTGTGTGTGTGTGTGTGTATTGAAATTGTGGCCCATGTGAATGACATCTTAACAAGCAATCAAAGCATCTGACAGCCCTTCATACTTCAGCCGAAGCGAAGAAGACAAAGCATCCATTGTGTTCACTGTGAAAATCCCACAGTCAGAGTGTCACATGATTTACAGCGCTGATGTACTGAAGCGCTCATTACAGTCCTATTTTATTCTTCTACAGAGCAGGGATTTTAAAAACACTTTAAACAAAGACTTAAAGAGACTGTTAACATTAAACACCTTTGACCTGTAAAATTCCATATGTACAATTTTACAGCTTTTTAGTGTAGATATTAGTGTAAAATGCAAGTTAAAACAGTTAATAAGGACTTTTATCTGCAGTCTAAGACAGAGATTTTGTTTGACTCCCAATAGTTTTGTTGTGATTTGGTTAAATACGACATACTCTATGACGCATGTTAAAAAAAAAACCCTGATTAGTGTAAAAATAGTGTAAAAAAGATATAAGATTTAGTTTCTTAGACAAAAATGTGGATTTTAAAGAGACAATAGTAAAGAACAAGGGCAAGCAAAAAAAAAAAACCCTGTAATTCTTCTAAAAAAAACATTTCCTTTTAAAGTTAAACGACCACTGGATGTTAATCTACACAAATTTCCCTCCTAAAACTGTTTATTTGGGTGAGTAAAAGCGCTTCCATTTGCTTACAGTGAGCTTAGATTTTGAGTATTTTAATGTGGTTAGCAGAGGCGCTAGCCATGGTTAGCAGTGCTTAGCGCCAGTAGATGTCACCCAACAGTGCTACCAGGGTGCTATCAGCTAGCGGTTAGCTTGTTTTAACACGGTAAACATGCAGACTACAGTCCGATATACTCACCTCTGAACAGTGAAAAAGCTAATGCTGTGGTTAGCAGTTAATGCTAATGCTGCTTCACCCAGCCTTAGTGCTGGAGAAACTTCACACATGTGGACGCCAGGTCCCAGGTTAAAGGTTAAAGGCAACATTATGCAACTTTTTTCCCCTTTGGAGTCAATGAGCTAGCACATCACATTTTTTATCTCACTACAGATGCTGCTCCTGCATCTCTTATTCCTTAGCTTGTCCAGAAATGCATGTGTAAAGCGTGTTCCCTTCCTGACTGTAGGGGGAGCCCAAATATCAATAGTTGCATTTGTTTTGCATGATTGTGAGAGAAGCATGTACTCACTGCACTCTTTGGGGTCGCGGTTGTTGCGGATCAGGGCTTTCTGGGTGGGGATGCGGAACAGGCTGGTCCAGTTGATGGTGTTGTAGTAGCACAGCTGGCTGTTGTTGGTGATGTAGACGTTACCGGCGCTAATCTCGCGCATGGACTGCAGCTGCAGAGACGTGATCCACTGCTGCTTCAGCACCAGCAGAGAGATTCCACTGAGAGAGAGAGAGAAAAGAGAGAGAAAGAGAGATGGAGAGAGAGAGCATGGTATGTAAATCCACACTTTCGACTCTTAAAATGTAGATAAATGTAGTTTTTGTAGGTTAGCAAGAAAGTCAGTCTTTATAAAAGTGCTTTTACTGAGTTAAAAATAGATTTTGTTACACCCTCATTGCTCGCTAGCAGCTCAACAAAATTTAACAGCATTTTACATTGCAAACATACAGCAGAATTTTGGCTAAAGAGATATGGGGGCCCTATTTTAGCTATCTATATCCGAAACATCAAGAGTGCATCCATCACTATTGGATTTAGGGCATATTGGAGTGTCGTCAGTATTTTGTAAGGGCGCAAAATAATCACCTTTATCTCTTTGAACTCTAGGCTGTTTTGGGGTGTTTTTTCTCAGTTTTTGTCAGTTCCTCCTTCCGGTCTTATAACACAGTAATTATATAAGACAGACACATGCCCTGAGCTCTTTTACTCCAGAATACATACGGCTGCTCAAAAATATAATCATTTAAAATGTAAAAGGAAGCAGAATTGTTATATTTTCCTAGAACTGATCATGTTTTGCTCAAAATTTTAGCAAGCGCCTGTTTTTTTTTCAACTAATTTTTGAATGTATAGACTTTAAATATATTCACACCTAAGATATATTTTCAAAAATGGTTAGACTAGAGTGTTTATGAGCTGAAAGCATAAGAATATTGATGATTTGAGTTCATTACATGGCTTATTAACTATTACTTTGAAAACATACATGGAGAAACAGCATCAGGCGGAGTTATTTTTCTTAATAATCAATAATCACACCTCTAGGATACATGTAGATACTAAAAACCTGACACTCAGAGCAGCCTATGCCTTTCAGTATTTTGATCAGTCAGGACACACAGAGAAAACAACAATATATACAAAAATGTAAACTTTTTTAGTCTAAATTAAATTAATAAAAATGTTTAGTGTAAAATAACTACTCAATAAAAATGTGCAAGTAAAAAAAAAAAAAAAAAAAAATATATATATATATATATATATATATATATATATATATATATATATATATATATATATATATATATATATATATATATATATATATAAAGTAGTGGGCACACCATACCTAGCTTTAGTTTGAGTAAAGCAGGTGGTTTCACACTTTTTCTGTGGACACTTTTGAGTCTGATATTTACTGATATTATTTGGTTTGAAACATCATATAAATACTGTATGTTTGAAGCACTAAAGGTAAATAATATTGGTTGGGGAAGGAGATCTCACTTTTTTAGGTGTTTTCTCGATGGGTTTCTTGTAGATTTAGCTTTACTGCACTGGGATGTCATTGCTATTTTTAAAAAGAGTAAGTTCCGCCCTTTCTAACCATATATGGATTATGTTTATGTGTGAAGGGATTCCTGAGTAATTAAGCTGAGAACACAAGGTGCGATTTTGGATGGAAAATCCGTCTGTAGGGTTCTAAGGGTTAAGAACCAGGTGTGCTCTGACTTTGGCACGTTGATATCTTAACAGTGCAGCGCTTTTGAAGGTCAGTATCCTCTGCTGAGACGTGCAAAAGGACTGCGCTGTGCATCTCAGTAGAGGATATTGATATATATTTATTAGTGTTTGATATTACTAATATTCAGAGTGCTCCATTACAGCAGTCAGATCTCCTCTCTCTGAGAGTCGAGCGCTGGATTAACATCAGTTTTTGTAAAGCAGAAGCTCTGACAGAGATTTGAATCCCAGGCAGATGAGCTGAAGAGCAGATCAAAGAGGCTTTCAGACAGCTTTCCTCAGCACTGCCCACTCTCCCGTCTGCCTCTCTCTCTCTCTCTACTTCCTTCTCTCGCTTTACTCATCTGTCTATCTCCTTCCTTCCTGACCTACTATCTTTTTTTCTCTATTTTTACTTTCCAATTTGTAGTAAAATGCATTTAATTTTATAAAGATTTTGGGAAAGGAAAATATGTCTTTACTTAGTGTCATGCAGTGAATAGCTCTATTTGAGTTATATTTGATGTTCTAATCCATATTATGGCAAGAACTACTAAACTAAGTATGAAAAAAAAGACATACTTTAAGAAATAATGGTCAGACAATTCAAACTTTTAAAGTTTAATAACTTTTAAAGTATCCTCAAGTGCAGTCACTGCAAAGACCATCAAAAACATTATGATGAAACTGGCACTCATCAGTTGTAGGGGATAAGTTCATTAGAGTTTCAGCCTCAGAAACTGCAAGTTAACAGCAGTATTTTGGCTTGTTTCCGACTTTTTTTTTTTACATCCTTTATAATTGGCTATACCTGTAAAGTGATCGGCCGCCGATGGTTGCCAGATTGGAGAACACACTCAGATCTGTCCTGTTCTCTGGCCATGACTGAATGTTCAGGAAGCCTGAAAGAAGATCACAAGATAATTCACATTAGTTAAAGTCCCAATGTGTTTACATCATAATAAATACAACATATATTTCTGTTTATTACGGTGTGCAAAAACTCACTAGTGCTGTAGTGCTTCACTATGTGCAGTATCTAAAACTCATTATATTCTTAATTACAGGTAATTCAGTAACTGAACGTAAGCATTTAGTTGGGATTTATGAATTGATGGATGGATGGATATATGGGAGGGTGGATAGATAAATAGATTATATTTGGAAACATATGCTGTTTGACTCTGCTAATGAAGAATTAGAGAATGTGAGAAGTAAAATAGATAAGATGGACAAAAAATATGAGTGGTTGAACAAATGGATGGATGGATGAATGAATGGATGCATATATGGAAGGCTGGACAGATAAATAGATTATATTTGGAAACATATGTTGTTGAACTGTGCTAATCAAGAAAGTTGGACAGATGGACGGACAAAAATATATGTGGATGAATAGACCAATGGGTGGAAGGATGGATGGACAAATGCATAGATGAAAGGATAAATAGATTATATTTGAAGAAATATGTTGTTGAACTGTGCTAATCAAGAATTAGGGAACCTGGAAAATTGATGGATGGATGGATGGATGGATAAATAGATTATATTTAGAGACATACAATGTTGAACTGTGCTAATCAAGAATTAAGGAACCTGGAAAGTTGGACAGACGGATGGACGTAAATATGGGTGGATGAATAGTTGAATGGCTAGATTGATGGATGAATGGATGGATGGGTGAAAATGTAATGGCATTTTAATTGAGCTAATAGATAATTAGTCAAAAAGACAAGATATAAATATGGAAAGATGGACAGATAAATGAATGGATAAACAGATGGACTGAAGCAAAGGTAATGTTTTGGATCCACTTGCTGCTAACCCTCTATTCTAGTCAATATTATACTTTCAATAATTTTTTTTATGTTTGAATTTAAATGTATAATGCCACAGAATGCCTGGTTCTGTCCAATAAAATTAGAGGGAGAAGTGGGATTGACATTTGATCTGTGGGTGGAGCCATAATGTCAGGAGTGCATAGCAGGGAGAACCAGGGGGCGGACGTAAATGCAGGTAATGCGGATTTATTGCAAAAAATAAATACATAAATAAAAAAAAACAAAAGAAACACACAACCTAACAGACGTGTAGCACGCACAAGAACTCACACCATACTGAAGACAAAGGGGCTATAAATACACTCACACACAATGGGAAACACCTGTTGTCACTGAAGAGGGGGAGGAGCTACAAATGGATACAGGTGGGAGCACTAAAGACAGGAACGGAGACAAGGGGAGAGCCATGTGCTCTGAACAATGAAAAACAAAGGAAGGGAAAAAACATGACGGCTGATGAGGGACAGGGCAAAAACGTGACACATAATCCAAAGTCATATTTGATTTGATTCGATTTCAATGGTTAATTAAACATGTTTTAGCTAATATTTAATGTTTATGAAAACTTAAATATGTAAGTAAATATAAATAGATATTTAAATATATATATATATATATATTTTGCCTCAGGTAAGCATTATGCAATTCGGTCACTTTTGTTAGGCAATAATGATTATAGATTCCCTCTATAAATCTAAATTCATATCATAAAGGGTTAAATTGAGCTAATATAAAATTATAGATGCTAAAAAGTTGTGAGTTGGGGGGTTGGGGACATTTTCACTTTCTGCACCTGGATTTTCTCCTCCTCAGCCAAGTTGGAAAAATAGAGGAGGGAAAGCTCAGCAATCTATATATGATGAACGATTAATTTTTCAGTGTGTTTGGTCATTATTATCCCTCTCCATCATACACACACACACACACTCTCCTTCTGAATGCACCTGTCCTATTTCTTTCTTTAAGTGGGATAACTGGATGAAAGGCTAATGGCAGGGACACCGATCATTGAGACGCTTAAATAATGGATTTAAACACTGAATAATTAATGATGAAGGAATGGTGCTGTGCATGAGAGACGGAGGACAAACAGGATCAAGAAATGAAGAAATAACGAGGGAGGGAGAAGGTGAGCCACAGACAGAGGGAGGGAAAGTAGAGA
The DNA here is from genome assembly GCF_023375975.1 of Astyanax mexicanus. NCBI lineage: Eukaryota > Metazoa > Chordata > Actinopteri > Characiformes > Acestrorhamphidae > Astyanax > Astyanax mexicanus. Next base: position 45,051,343 of record NC_064418.1, on the reverse strand, counting down.
GATAGAGGGATAGAAGACTCTGTGATGCATATGGAGAGAAACAGGGCTGCATGAGGACAAGGAGAAGATAAATTACACAAATTGCATTAAAGCTGAACAGGCTGGACTGAGCGAATTCTCAGGGATATATTCAGTTACGCAGCTGAAATCTGACTGCAATGTATTACTTTGGGGAGGACACGCTTTAAATTACAGACCGACAGAGTTAATAAAGGCTAATGTGAACGTGTTTGATGCTCTGCTGCTTGAGTTGTGCTGTATATTTATACTGGATGTCAGCTCTTTAGATGAAGTTTGATATCAAAGACAAGGCTAGAAGAAGTAAAAACGGTGAAGAAACATGGCAAAAAAATAAAGATACAGTGTAAGATTTGTGGGCCTGACTATATAATGTGTGTATATTGTCGCTGCCCAGTGAAAAATAAAAGTCCCGCTTTATAATAAGTGTCTCTTGTAGATAATAATCCATGTAATAAACATGTACCAGTGTACCACCTTCAATACCAGTGAAGTATGCATTGTTACAGATGTATTACAGTGGCAATTGTTATATAATTAAAATTGTGTATTAGTGTCAGATAGACACTATGTAGAATATTTGTAAAGATTTTTAGTTATAAGTCACAGCCCTAATTACAAAAACCACACAATATGTGAAAAAATAACCATATCACACACAATCTACATCAACACACACATTTACATAACCAGTGCATGTGTACATAACCTGCTATTAACATGAATCACTGGACACTTCATCAGTAGTTACACAGTTATTACAAGTGTTGTAATGGAAAGGTTTTATAGATGGATGGATGGATGGATGGATGGATGGATGGATGGATGAATGGATGGATGGATATATGCATGTATTGGAGTGTGGATATATAAATAGTTTAATTAACTATTAAGAAACCTGGAGAGCTGATGGATAGATGGGTGGATGCATAAATGGATGATTGGATAGATAGATAGATAGATGTTTTGAGACATATGTTGTTGAACTGTGTCAATGAAGAATTAGAGAACCTGGAATGATGGATGAATGGATGGATGGATGGGTGGATGATTGGATAGATAGATTATATTTTGAGACACATTGTTGAACTGTGCTAATGAAGAATTAGAGAACCTGAAATGTTTTATAGATGGATGAATGAAAAGATGGATGGATGGATGGATGGATGGATGGATGGATGGATGGATGGATGGAGTTTTAAGCACAAAGTTAGGTGGCCGGTAATAGGGCCGGTAATTATACCAAAAGTATAATTCTTTAAAAATATATTTTTTTTTCTTTCAAAGTCAAACAAGTCCTGGACCTTAATCTACACAGATCTTACTGCTGAAAACTGTTTAATTTGGTGAGTAAAGTGCTTTAAAGCATTAAACTCAGATTTCCCATGTTTTTATGGAAATGGACGATGACAGAGGCCACCATGCTACCTGTTCTGTGGTGGTCCTGTGAGGTCCTGACCATTAAAGGATGGGATGAAACAAAGATAACAACATATTTAGACAAACCGATGTATATATATATATATATATATATATATATATATATATATATATATATATATATATATATATATATATATATATATATATATATATTTCTGGTGTATCATACCCAAGTGAAAGGGAAGCCAGTGGGTGAAGAAACACCAGCTGATCCAGAAGCAACAGGGCTCACGCTCTGGCGCTTGGTAAACATGGCATAGTATCTTTAGCTGAGTGCTTTAAGTGTAATGACTGTTCCAGCGAGAGCCTTGTGGGCTGTGAAGGCAGTTTACAGGCCTGTCTTCCACAGTGATGTGTTGTTAGTGTGGCGTCTGCTGACACTAATTGCCTTAATGACAAAATTGCAGCAATGGGAAGTCTCAATATGCGTGTGTGTGTGAGTGTGTGTGTGTGTATTGTGCTGATATATGTGTATAGCATTCCTCTGGAGTCGGCCGCCCGCCTGCCTCTGTTTGTATCTGTTTACTTTATGTGCAGAGGCGAGACTTCATCATGCTAATGGTGCTAACGAGATCCCGCTGAGCACCTGTCTGCGCTAGGCTAACAGCAGCAGGCTAACGCAACCTCCCCAATAAATCACATAGAGGAAAGGGTTGGCTCTGTTGTATGCTAACAGTGGTATGCTAATAAAAAAAAAACACAGATACATCACAGAGAGAGAGAGAGAGAGAGAGAGAGAGATAAGCAGGCTGTGCTAGGCTAACAGCAGAGTGCTAACATATCTAATCATATATTGTTCGATAGACTAAGGGAGTGCACGGGTTTATCTGGTAGAGTAATATGATGGTTTACATCATATTTCACTGCGTGAAGCTTCAAACTTTACTCCATTATTCTTTGGCATTCCTCAAGAGTCAGTCCTGAGGCATTTGCTCTTTTGTTTAACAGTTATATGAAAAAGTTTGGGCACCCCTGGAAATTTTCATTATTTTTCATGATTATAAATCATTAGTGGTTCAGATCAGCAATTTCAGTTAAATATATCACAAAGCAAATGAACACAGTGATTTGTGATTTGAAAAGTGAAATGAAGTTCATAGGATTTACAGAAAGTGTGCAATAATTCTTTACTACTAACTAAATAAGGCAGGTGCATAAATTTGGTCACCCCAAAGAAAAATGACATCAATATTTAGTACTTTAACTACGTTCCTAGTACCTGCACTGACCACACAGCCCCACAGCATGATGGGACCGCACCCAAGTAATGTTTTAAGTAAAGTTGTAAAACAGTTCTGAGATTTTAGGGTGCTCCACACCAAGGTTTCACGCTGCAGTTTAGTGAGCGTTGTCATCAGCTTCGTGGGCGGAGTCTCTCTATACTTCTATAATTAATTGGTTTGTCAAATTTTAGTTATGCGTTTTACAGACTACTCTGCCAGTCGTTAGAATCCCACTAAAATACATGTAAAATACTTTTAGAATCTATTTTCCTCCAGTGTTCCTCAAGGCTCGTTCTTGAGGCCTTTGTTATTTTCATTTATGGGCTGATGACATTCAGCTTCATTTTTCATTTAAACCTAGTGAAATTCATAACATACATAGGCTTGCAGACTGTCTGGAAGCAATCAGGAATTGGACAGCTGATAACTTCCTATTGGTCCTTCCAATTGTTCTTTAAAGTGTTTTGGGTTTTGTTTTATGCTTGTCCTTTTTAAGCTGTGTAGGATGTGTTGCTTTGTCAGGTGTTGTGACAAATTCTAGCTCAGTAAGAATCTGACTGTGTAAGAATTAGTGTAAAAGATGATCCTTAGAATCATTTAATTGGATGCATATCTGATCAAGGACCACAAAAATCATATTTGCAAAGATCAGGTTTGACATGTCCACACAGCACTGAACATCTGAAAACCAGATCTGAGTCATATTAGCTCAATAAATCATATTTCAGTCACTTCAGCTTAGTAATATAAACGTATCCTAAAGAGTAGTAGCAGCTGAGTCTCTCAGCCAGTCAGCGTCTCTCTCTCTAGCAGTTACATAATTCATACTGGATTAAACTCACTACAGCAGTGATTTTAAAGCAGTGCTAGTTTATATACACGGCCCTCCAGGCTGGCCATTTCAAAGTGACATTTCTCAGCTTTTCAGGCGGATGTCACAGAGCAGAAATGACACGCCACTGAAGAGGACACTGTTCTGTCACCGAGCAAAGCCTTCTGCTTCAGGAGCAGACAGGAGGACATGCATGCCTGCCTCGCCTGCTGTCACCTCCCAGAGAGAGAGAGAGAGAGAGAGAGAGAGACAGAGATGGATGCACTCAAAGTAGAGTCCCAGAGAAACACTGCAGTTAAAGACACTACAGAGTCAAGAACTGACCCCTGAACAGAGTTCCCGCAGCCAGTGAGTTCTGGTGCTCTTTTGTCCTGAAACAGCCCTGCTAAATACTAAACAGCTAATCACACACACTGAGAACAGATATCTAGAACACTTGGAACGTCACGTTTTAAGAAAACAAGAACCTACACTACAATCGTACCTCCTGACCATCACAGAAGCAGTACTTGAGTAAAAGCACATGTGCACCACTGACAGCCAGATGTTCATTGCTATCTTGGCAACACACCCATGATTTATTATTTAAAATAATAACTAAATGCATTTAGTGCATATAACTACATAGAAAGAAAAGTATTTTCTATACTAAAAGTAATTAAATGCAAGACTCTAAAAAGTATTCAAAATAAGCTAAAAGAATACTCTCTCAGTTTTCTCTCTCTGTCTCTTGGCCACGCTCTCTCTTTCTCTCTGTCTCTCTGCTTCACTTTCTGTCTTTTGGCCTCGGTCTCACTCTCTCAGTCTCTCTGCCTTGCTCTCTCTCTCTCTTACTACTGGCCCCACTCACTGTCTCTCTGCTTCACTTTCTGTCTTTTGGCTCTGTCTCAATCTCTCTGTCTCTCTCTGTGTATCTCTCTGTCTGTTGATCTTGCTCACTGTCTCTCTGCTTTACTTTCTGTCTTTTGGCCTTGGTCTCACTCTTTCAGTCTCTCTCTGTCTGTCTCTCTCTCTGTCTCTATCTCTGTCTGTTGACCTAGCTAACTGTCTCTCTGCTTTTCTGTCTTTTGGCCTCTGTCTCAATCTCTCTGTCTCTGCCTTGCTATCTGAGTCTCATTCTCTCTCTCTGTCTATCTCTCTGTCTGTTGGCCTTGCTCAATGTCTCTCTGCTTTGCTTTCTGTCTTTTGGCCTCTGTCTCAATCTTTCTGTCTCTCTCTGTTTTTCTGCCTCACTTTCTGTCTTATGGCCTTGCCCTCTGTCTCTTGGTCTCACTTTCTATCTCTCGTTCTGTCTCTCTCTCTCTGTCTCTTGGTCTTCCCTCGATCTCTTGCTCTGTTTCTCTTTCTTTCTTTCTTTCTTTCTTTCTTTCTTTCTTTCTTTCTTTCTTTCTTTCTTTCTTTCTTTCTTTCTCTCCCTCTGTCTCTCTGCTTCACTTTCTGTCTTTTGGCCTTGGTCTCACTCAGTCTCAGTCTCTCTCTCTGTCTGTCTCTCTCTGTCTCTGTCTGTTGGCCTAGCTAACTGTCCCTCTGCTTCGCTTTCTGTCTTTTGGCCTCTGTCTCAATCTCTCTGTCTCTGCCTTGATCTCTGTGTCTCAGTCTCTCTCTCTGTCTATCTCTCTGTCTGTTGGCCTAGCTAACTGTCGCTCTACTTCGCTTTCTGTCTTTTGGCCTCTGTCTCAATCTCTCTGTCTCTCTGCCTTGCTCTCTGTCTCTCTCTCTCTCTCTCTAGTTCTGTCTCTCTCTCTGTCTCTCTGCCTCACTTTCTGTCTTGTGGCCTTGCCCTCTGTCTCTTGGTCTCCCCCTCTATCTCTTGCTCTGTCTGTCTCTTTCTGTTTATCTCTGCTTCTCTCTTTTTCTCTCTGTCTCTCTCTTTTTCTCTCGGTCTTACTCTCGCTCTCTCCCATGGTCTCTCTCTTGGTCTCTCAGTCTCTTTCTCTCTCTCTCTCTCTCTCTCTCTCTCTCTCTCTGTCTCTCCTGTATTCTCAGCCTTGGCTGTGAGTGGTGCTGATTATGGAAATGTGGTGATTTTAGTCTCTCAGAGGGGAATAAATGGACAGAGATCAGAGATAATTGGTGCTTGGGATAAAATAGCCTGTGGTCAGAACGCATAATCTGAAACTGACCTGACAAGGACAGCATAAATTATTAATATGGAATATACTGTACTGCATTATACCATCATATATATTGTTGCTGTCACACAAGAAACTCCACATATCTCTGAATATCTCAAATATCTATTTTTGACATAATATTAATTTGGACTGTGTCAATTTCATGAGGAAAGGACCAACAGAACTGGTCCAACATGACTTGGAATATACAGTATTTTGTAATGTTGCCGTCCACTGAAGGTTAGGATAGACTTTTATTATTAGACAGTGTTAATAGTAGTATAGTTATAGTTGTAATACAGAACCCTTGTCTTACCAGTGATCTCTCGAACTGTGCGAAACACGTTGAGCTTCTCTGGATCCAGAGCTTCTATATTGTGATACACATCCCTGAAAAAGAGGCACACAAAAACGATATATATTTAAAAAAATGAAGAACGAACAGAGAAAGCTGTTGCTCTGCAGAAGAAACACAGAAACTCCAGATGAAAGCTGATGTTATGTAAGAGTGGTCCCCCAGTCCAGGCTCTGGGGAGATGGTTTGTAAAGGTTAGCTCAGTCCTCAGCTCCAGTTTGAAGACGAATTCTCTCTGTACAACACTGGCCGCTTTCTCACTCCATCCAAAATAATACAAAAATCAATTACAATTTCCACTACAGAGTCAGAGGTCACTGAGGGTTAGAGAGATAGTGTGTGTGTGGGGTGTGGGAAATTTATATAGAATTGCCCTTAAAATGGCAGCTGATTCTGGTTGATGCTCCTCTGACTGTAATAGGAGTAATAATGTAATGTAAAAATGCTGTTTTGGCATATTTGGAGTCGAAGGTGAATTTGGAAATTTGATTGCGTTTATTCAGTTGAGCTATACTCACACCTTTAATTTTGGCTCCTGGCACTATCTATTGGTACAGTGGGTGTGTCCACAACTCTTCCTCACCTTAAACACCATTAGTGTATGATCACACCCCCTTGGGAATATTCCCTCATGTTTTCAATGGTAATCTACTTTGTGTTATTGCTGCTTGGCTTGGCTTTAATGTTAAAGGCTGTAAGTTGTAAGCAAGTTACATTTCAATGTCACGGTCAACATTTATGAAAGATCACATTCTCATATTTCAAAACCTGCTCTTACACTCAACATAGTTTCTCATTATCTCACTCTCTGTCCAGCAGTTTTTGTTATTCTGTTATTTGTTTTCCTGTCTGCTGAATGGGTTCTTTTTCTTTCTCTCAAGATTTCTTCCCTATATCAATGGTCAATTGATAAAAATATATATATAAAATTGCAAGACCTAACTGTCCTAAGAGGAAACAATAATGTGTAAATTCCAATCCCAGAAGGATTTTTCCCTGCACAATATTGTGCTTTTCCAGCTCATGCTAACCATACACTATGACTTCGAAAAAACTCTATTTTAGTTTTTAGCATTTTAGTTTTTAGATTTAGCAGAGACTGGCAGATCTTGCAGGGTCATTATTTGCAAGACTGCAACTAGATTCTTTCTGAGATTATTTTATTATTTTTATTATTATTAATATAAATGGTGAGACACATAAAAAAAGACACAATCTTGCTTACTCCGCTGCTTCACCAGTTTCTCCTCATTTTCTACAAAATAGGAGAACCTATTTTCTATCCACATTGTCTGCGACAGTGAAATTGCTTGAAAATCATTTGGTATAAATTTGTCATTAAGCAACTACTCTATTATATTATTATACTCTGTTATATTAGTTCTGTTCTGTGCCAGTTCTGTACCTTGAATCCAGATTAACTCTACTGGAAAAAAAGTGTGAGGTTCTTATGGTCAAGATCACTCTTTAATATATATATATATATATGTTTTTTTTTTATGTTCTTTGTGTTGCTGAAGAACCAGTCTGGGCCCTTAAAGTTCATAATAGAGACATTTGAGTATCAATAAGCTTTTAACTGGGCGGGACCCTTGTTTCAATCTTTATTTCTTTGGACATTAAAAAAGTTATATTTAAAAAAAAAAAGAAAATATAAAGAAACAGGAATAGTGTGAACATGACTGCCCTTCACTTGACCTGGGGAAAAAAATCCAATGGAACACAAAATGCAACTACTGTATATTGAAGCTGCATTATGAACTACACACTCATCACTCAACACATACACACACACTCACCTACACACTCACATACCAAGCTCAACTACACGCTGACACACACTGAACAAACCAGGTCAAACTGTACACAATACTGCCGGCCGACACAATGCGGAACAGAGAGAGAGAGAGGTCAGCAGATCAACAGGTCAGGTGCAGGTCAACAGCATTCTGAGGAGTTTAAGAGCTCCAGCAGCACCTCTGGGTCAGCAGCAGCAGCTGATAACGTGCCAGCAGAGCTTGGCGGCTCTGGAGCTCTGTGAGGGGCGGTGGCGGCTACATCAGTGTGCTCTTAACTCCCCCCAGGACGAAGTTTTTACCCCCCAGCCCAGAATCCAGCTCATATACAGTATTGAGCAAAAGTTTTAGGCACCTGTGGGAATTTCAGTAAAGAAAAAGCTACTTATCTATGAAGTACATGTTTATTAACTCAGTAAAACATTAAAATAAATACAAGCAGCAAATTTACAAAAAACAGAGCTTTTACAGCCCTGTTTTCCTTAAAACATCTCCTAATCTCTCCTCCTCATCTGAGTTTAATAGAGTTATTTCTAGCTCTCATCATATTAATCCACACCTGGTTTGTTAAATTGGTAAATGTGGTAAATCAGGTGAGCTGCTGATGGAACTGAACATAATAATATACACATGCTGGCTGAGGAGTATCCAGGAGAAATCTGGAATCTCTACACTTTGTTCTTCAGCTTGGCTCACAGGAAAAAACATACTTAAATGAGGATTCCTTGTTACGTTTTACTGTATGGATGGATATTCTGTCCAGTTTACAGGCTTTAAGAAAATGTGAATCACTGATCTGAGATTAGCAGAATGGCTTGGACCTGAATCTCTGTAAAATCGCTTGCTCAAAACATTTGATAGAAAAACAATCAAAATCACTAATTAAATAAATTGGAATTGAACTTCAGTTAACTTATAGAACTGAGTATGGAAATGTGTCAAATTAGAATATAATATAAGACCAATTGGTACTTTGGCAGTGTGGGCTTTGTGCTAAGTCCTGCTGGAAAATAAAATCTGCCTCTCTATAAAAGCTGTCAGCAGAGGGAGATTATGTGGGAAAACACTGCACTGAATTTGGACTTGAAAGAACACAGTGGATCAACACCAGCAGATGACATGTTTCTCCAAACCATCACTGATTGTGGAAACTTCAAACTAGACCTCAAGCAGCTTGAACTGTGCTCCCTTGATTTCTAAATGATCAGTGATGGTTTGGAGAGACACGTCATCTGCTGGTGTTGATCCACTGTGTTTTATTATCAAGTCTAAAGTCAGTGCAGTTCTGTTTTCCCACAAAATCTTACAGCACTTCATGCTTCCGTCTGCTAATGACAACTTTAACAGAGATGCAGATTTCATTTTCCAGCAGGACTTGTCACACTGCCAAAAGTACCAATTGTTCTTGTATAATATTCTAATTTTCTGAGACACTGATTTTTGGGTTTTCATTGGCTGTAAGCCATAATAATCATCAACAATGTCACTGTCGTTTTGCCAGGTCATTGCCGTATTTTAGATGTCAGGAGTTCAAATAAAAGCTTGTGAAGGGAAGGGAATGCAGCAGTCATGTATTCCGACACACTCTTCACTGGCAGAGTAGCTTTTTGACTTAGTTTTACTCTTTATCTAATGCCACTCAGCTGCCGGAGCCGCGAGTGTTCTGAAAGCTGTGCTGGGACTCGGGATGATGGTGTTTGTGAAGAGTGTAATGGGTTTAAGCTGTGCTCTCTTTCTCTCTCTCTCTCTGGCTGTTAGAGAAAAGCCCTCACCCTTTGATTCCCGTGATGAGGAACACCAGGTTGCCATTGATCTTGGTGCAGTTGATAAACTTGTCGATGTTGCTGGAGTCCACGGTCTGGGCTGTCTGCAGACTCGCCGTGCCGATGCCATCACATGCTGAGGAAGCAAGCCAGAGAAAAAAAAAAACAAAACAAAGAAGACAAGTCTCAGGACAGGAGTATATAAAGTAGGGCAACATTTAGCGCTTCAGGGCAACTAGGCAGGAGAAAGCCTTTAGAGAAACAAGAAGAAGAAGACAGGTTTTACTGTTATGCTGCATAAACCGATAAAAAAAAATGATATGGTAATAATCCCTATAAATCCTGCATTATGAATGTGCTTATTATGCATTATATAGCATAGATTGCATAGTGTAATGTACATAATGTACTTACAGTAGCATAAACATTACCAGTTAAAAGTTTGGACACGCCTTCTCATTTAATGTCTATATCAATCAATCAATCAATCAATCAATCAATCAATCAATCAATCAATCAATTTTGAATTCATCCAGACTATGAAGGAACACATTAGGAATCATGTAGTAACTTAAAATTCAAGGATTCAAGGATTCAAGGAGGATTCAAGGAGATTTTATTGTCATTCGCATCACATGTGGTACATGAGGTGGAACGAAATTGTGATCTCACGATCCAGTTTTACACCCAAAGAGCTGTTATTAATAGATATATAGATAAAAAAAGAATACAATAAAAGAAATAGAATATACAAAATAGATAGATAAATATCCCAAGAATAAAAAAAATAAATAGAGAGTAGAAGGTTCAGCAACATGAAGTCCAGAGTGCAAGTGTGCTATAGCAGCATGATAATGTGAATTAGAGCAGTGGAGATAAAGTGTCTCAGTGCAAGTAAAGTGACCATGTTGGTAAACAGTAAACAGTAATTTGTCCTTGGTGTCAGTGCAGTGTGTTGTTAAGTGGAGTTTAAGAGTGAAATGACTGTTAAACAAATCAAAATACTCTGTGAATCATTTAGGTGCTCTTATCTTGGGAGCTGTTAACTGAAAGCCTGAATTCCAGGTGACTCTTTTTTGACTTTTGACTGGTACTGTATAATGTCTTATAAAGTACAAATATTGTATCTGTGCATATATACCATATATCTGTTTGTGTGACTGTGCATTTGCGAAGTATTGCCAATAATTCTTCAATTTACTGAGCGATATTTTCTGTATCTTACCTGGTCATCGCCAATCTCTGCTGTTTACTGATTTTCTTTGGTTTTTAACATTTTTTTTTGGGGGGGGGGGTATTTATCTTTTGGATTCTTTTCTTGCTTAATACTCTATATGGCTTTTGATTTTTAACACATTCAGATGTTTTAAGAGGATAGATACAATACAAAAATAAATACATTTGCAAGGTAATTCTGTACATGACCTTACTTTACACCTTATCTTTATCCCAGAATCACTTGCTTATATATTTCTAAGCATTTCAATATGAACTTTAAATCTACAATAAAAGTATCTTGAAGTCCACATATTTGACTGGTGCTGGAAGCATTTTTCAACAACTAATTAGAGATGATGTAATTTGATGTAACCTGCAATTAGTCTGCTTTAAGAAACATGAAACACGACTAACTGATTTTACCTTCAAGCAGCCATGGAAACTGCTACACTGACCACCACCCACTTTTTCACAAACACCCTAGCATGTAGCTCCACCTTCCTGCTGTTTAATTACAGACAGTACCTCTAAATCTGTCATCAATGCAGGGTTAGTGTTCGCCAACCTCTAGACCTTCATCAGTTTATGTTATTTTTTTTATCCTTAGAAACTAGTAATGACCAGCAATGAATGAGTTGATTTAGTACACTGACCACCACAAAGGTTACAGTCTTCTGTAGATAGCAGATGTGAGAGTTGGTGGATGCCAGTGTTTCAGGGAGGCTCCGTGTCTATGTTACCTTCTGGCTCTCTACTTTAGCTTTTAGTTAGGCTGTTATTTTCAGATCTGCTGGAATCATTAGATAAAAACCACACTCTGATAATGTTGCATATTGCCTGTTCTCCATACTAATTCCATTTTTCTGCTTCCTCCGAGTTATTGACTGCCTACCTGTCCAGCCAGATACTGTTGGATGTTTGACCCTCAGGTTCTCCTGTCACCTGTCCAAACAGGCTGATGGAAGTTTCTGGATGCCAGGCTTCCCTTTCACCCACCACAGATCAGCTGCCAAGTTTATTTAGTTTATACAAACTCTAACTAGGAGCTATTCACCTTATTATATTAGACACATGTAGATGTATAAGGACCTTTTAACATTCATTTTGGTCATTCTGACCAAAGGAGGATGGGTCCCCCCCTTACATATTAGCCTTAATAGTACATGTGAGTCTTAGTTCCTCCCAAGGCTTCTTCCTCCTCCAGCTCTGAGGGAGTTTTTCCTTGCCTACTTTGCTCACTGGGGGGTTTTGTGCTCTATGTTCAATGTTTTTTTTTTTTTTTTTTTTTTCTGATTCCACATCAGTTGCAAAATAAGCGATATAAATACATTTGATTTGATTTGATCATACTGTATACTGCAGGTATGTAACTGAACCTAGAGCAGGCCATTAAAATGAGGTTGTATAATGTGCTGCATGATGTGAGCTAGCCTGCACTTCTGGGACATAGTTAAGGTTATTAGAATGAGGCTGTGTGTGTGTGTGTGTGTGTGTGTGTGTGTGTGTGTTTGTGTGTGTGTGTGTGTGTGTGTGTGTGTACCTTTAGGGCAAATATCAGTGCAGGGTATACACATCTTTATCTTGTTCTCCTCCACTTCCATCTTATTGCTGGGGCACGCTCTCACACATGAGCTGTGGTCCACCACGAAGTTATCTGCCAGAAAAATACACACACACACACACACACACACACACACACACACACACACACACACACACACACACACACACACACAAACACACACAGCAGTTTTGTTATGCTAGAAATGACACATATACTGTTGTCAGGCTTAACCATTAACAACGCTGGTGAACCACACTTTGTCTTTAGCTTCTGTTCCTAGATGATGTGGTGTGTGTGTGTGTGCGTGTGTGTGTGTGAGAGAGAGAGAGAGAGAGAGAGAGAGAGAGAGAGAGAGGAGCAAGAGAGATAGAGATAGAGTGTGTGTGGGGAAGTAGATGTGTTTCTGAATGGGTTTGTGTGTGCCTGTGTGAGTATATTATTATGGCTATATGTCTGTGGAGTTGAAGTGTGTGTGTGTGTGTGTGTGTGTGTGCACTGTGATGGAGTGATTCTATCTCTGGCAGCAGTGGCTGTGTACAGTGTGGTATCCATCAGGAATGCCAGCAGGAGAGAGAGAGAGAGAGAGAGAGAGAGAGAGAATGGTCACATGTACATGTACATGGACCCTATACAGTCATGGTATCCCTGCATTTCTTTCAGAAAATCTGTTGCAGTTCTTAAGCGCTGCCACAATGATCGAGAAATTGCTGGTTCAAATCCCGGTCATGCAGCTTGCCATCAGCTGCCGGAGCCCTGAGAGAGCACAATTGGCCTTGCTCTCTCTGAGTAGGTAGATAGAAAGTACTCTTTCCTCTTATCACTTCTAGGGTCCCAATACCTTTTGTCTACATCAGGGGTGTCCAAACATTTTTTGTAGGGGGACAAAAGGAGAAATATATTTGAAGTCACGGGCCACAGACTTTATAATAAAAAACAAATAATGAAATATACCACTTTAAATAATACTTTTTTCCTGATTACTTTCATTTACACACCATTTTACTTGACTTACTATCTTTATCTTTGACAGTGTTGTGTAAACTAAGATTTTTCACAATTTCACAATGTCTCTTTATTAAACTCATTAATTACGGCAACTTATAGACTCTTTTACCCCGTTTTTCTGCGCTAGAAATGCGCACCCTCTCCGCTTTTAGACTCTTTGGCCCGATTTTCTGCGCTAGAAATGCACATCCTCTCCGCTTTTAGACTCTTTGGCCCGTTTTTCTGCGCTAGAAATGCACACCCTCTCCGCTTTTAGACTCTTTGGCCCGTTTTTCTGTGCTAGAAATGCGCACTCTCTCCGCTTTTAGACTCTTTGGCCCGTTTTTCTGCGCTAGAAATGCGCACTCTCTCCGCTTTTAGACTCTTTTGCCCATTTTTCTGCGCTAGAAATGTGCACCCTCTCCGCTTTTAGACTCCTTGGCCCGTTTTTCTGCGCTAGAAATGCGCACCCTCTCCGCTTTTAGACTCTTTGGCCCGTTTTTCTGTGCTAGAAATGCGCACTCTCTCCGCTTTTAGACTCTTTGGCCCGTTTTTCTGCGCTAGAAATGCGCACTCTCTCCGCTTTTAGACTCTTTGGCCCATTTTTCTGCGCTAGAAATGCGCACTCTCTCCACTTTTAGACTCTTTGGCCCATTTTTCTGCGCTAGAAATGCACACTCTCTCCGCTTTTAGACTCTTTGGCCCATTTGTCTGCGCTAGAAATGCGCACCCTCTCCTCTTTTAGACTCTTTGGCCCGTGTCAGACACCTAGCGTTCAAACTTTCATTCTATTTCTAAAATAACTTGCGGGCCGCTCCAAAAAAGGAAACGGGCCGCAAATGTCCCGCGGGCCGTAGTTTGGACACCCCTGGTCTACATGATATACTGTATAGAAATAAAACTTTTTTCTAGTTTTATTAAAACTAAACTGCAGTAAAACTCATTCTAAGATGAGGGTTTGCTGAAATATCAAATCTTTAAATGTCAAGGTTAAATGTAAGTAAACCATCAGGTTATATTTAGATTTAAACAGCCCTTATCATAAGTGCCACTATAACCCTGTCAGATACATCTCTAAAAAAAAAAAATCGCCCTGCAAAAGCTTTATATTCCCTATACTCTCTCTCTCTCTCTCTCTCTCTCTCTCTCTCACACACACACACACATACACCAAAAACAGTCTACCTGACATCTTTGAGCTCTCAGACTGTGAGAAACAGAATCTTTAAATGTGCAGGAATTCCCTCAATGCGCTCAGAAAACACCGCCGTCCCCACATCCAGCAACAAAGCGTGTCTGGAAGAGTGCCAAATCTGTTCCTCGGTGTAATGTCTGGAGAGGGATGCCACTTTGTGGTGTGTGTGTGTGTGTGTGTGTGTGTGTACACCAAAGCTTTACGTTTTCTGTGCTTGTCTGAGCTTATGTAAGGGAATACATTAGTGTGTGTATATGTAGGTTCTTGTGTGTGTGTGTTTATACTGACATAGATGTGTATTAATGTGACTGTGTGTGTGAGTAGTTTATAAAGAAGTTTATTAATAATTATTAATCAGATAATAAATATTTCTAGATTTTTATCTGCCAGTCAGCATCAATTTAAAGTACCAGTCATACGTTTGGACACAACTCTTCTCATTCAATGTGTTTTTTTTTTTGTTTTTATGTTTTTTTTTACATTGCATATATCTTGTAATAAAAAAAAATAAAAATAGAAAATATATAATAGAAAAGCGTCTAAAGTTTTTTTTGATCATTTGATCATATTTGATCATATTTTGATCATTGTTCAATTGAATAATTTTAAGCAGACAACAGGAGCTCTTTGTCTACTGCAGCCAATCATCTTAAAAGATCTTTAAAAAATTGCAAGCAGCCAATCAGGTTATTACATCTTATTCAGGATAAGACAGCTGGTATTGGTATCAGTAAAGAAAAAGTGGTATCGGTGCATCCCTAATTATGATGATTAATGATAGAAGTGGCACTCATCAGGACTGCCCCGAAAAAAGAAAGAGCAAGAGTTAGCTCTGTTGTACAGGATAAGTTCATCAGAGTTACCAGCTCCAGAAACCACAAGTTCTCTCAGCTCCCCAATTAAGAGCATCTAAATGCTTTTTCAAAGAGTATTTTTGGTTTGTTTAACAATAATTTTAAGTTACTACATGATTCCTTATCTGTTCCTTCATAATCTGGATCACTTCACTATTCATTTACTACTTTATGCAGTTAAAGTGAACTGTAAAGTAAAGTAAAATAAAATAAAAAATAAAAAAAATGAGAAGATGTGTCCAAACCTTTCACTGGTACTGTGTGGAAAAGTACAGTAAATACATTTTTCTTTTACAGGGGACAAAATCCGTCTTCGCCGCACTAGATATATGTATATGTATGTGTGTATTACGAAGAAATATCAAGAAATGTCTTACGGGGACATTTCTTGACGCAGAACGCTCCATAAGTGTATTTGGCTCGTGGGTTATGCTCCAGCTGGAAGGTGGTGGGGTTGTAGACGAACGGCTGTGGGCACTGGGTCACACACGCCCCGCTGTCGTTAAAATTAGTGCACGCCTGCAAACAGAGGACAAACAAAATATATACATCACATTATAAATAAACAAATAAAATTTGATATACTTGACTTGACAGAACACAGTGGATCAACACCAGCAGATGACATGTCTCTCCAAACCATCACTGATTGGTGGAAACTTCACACTAGACCTCAAGCAGTTTGGACTGTGTGTCTCTCCACTCTTCCTCCAGACTCTGATCCCTTGATTTCCTTTAAATGAAATGTAAAATTTACTGATGATCAGTGATGGTTTGGAGAGACATGTCATCTGCTGGTGTTGATCCACTGTGTTTTATTATCAAGTACAAAGTCAGTGCAGTTTTGTTTTCCTACAAAATCTTACAGCACTTCTTATGCTTCCCTCTGCTGAAAACTATTATGGAGATGCAGATTTCATTTTCCAGCAGGATTTGGCACACTGCCCACACTGCCAAAAAAGTACCAATTGGTCTTATAAAATATTCAGAATTCTGAGACACTGATTTTTGGGTTTTCATTTGCTGTAAGCCATAATAATCACTATAATATATGAGTTTCACATATTGAACTGAATTACTGAAATATATATATATATATATATATATATATATATATATATATATATATATATATATATATATATATATATATATATATATATATATATATATATATATATATATATATTTAATATTCCATTGGTTTGTAAAGCTCTACTCTTACTGTAGCACATTTTCCTCAAACAGTTCCTCACACTGAGCAGTTCTTAATTATTTACAAACTCCTAACACCACAGATGAAGCCTTCAGGAACATCTAAATGGGGGAATCAGGTGGATCTGATTAGAACATCATCAAACACAGCAGGAGAACCAGCAGGAGCTCAACTCATTACCAATCAGTTAGTTGAACCCTACTGGTCCAAAGAAAGGCTTTTGTTCTGTCAAATGAAATCAATTTCTAACTGTTACTTCCTGGAAAAAATAAAAAATATGAAATTAAAACTACAATTACAAAGTACAGTTTGCTTTCAGGCCTGTATTGTACATGATTATATATGGAGAACACTGTGAGGCTTCTAGATTCTAGGCATTTAGAGAAAGACTTTATAATTTCTAAAAATTCAGAAAGGAAACCATTAATGCATCATTGGTTAGATTATCTTGTCCATAATATTTAAACCATGTAGATTTGTCTTTGAACTACACAATTACTATAGTAACACTCTATTGGTTCCATTGGTAAAGTCTGATTATAAACAAAATCTTGAATGAATAAATGGAAAACTGTCCAATCAAGCTTAGTTTCACCATGGTATCAAGGTACAAACAGTCAATACTAAAAGCTCTCCCATTGGTTATGTCTTCAGGAGCTGGTCAAGTCTTTTCCATGAGTCAACCAAATGAGCTCTTCCATTGGTTAGAGCTTTAAACTAAAGACCTACCTCTGATCTCCCAGGTCCATCAGCCATATATTCAAACAGACAAACAAACACACAAAAAGCTCTCCCATTGGTTAAAGCTTCCAACCAAAGGCCTAGAGTTACCAGTATCAACTGGACTGCACACTATTTAATGCACAGCATGTTTAGTTTCAACAGTTTTAACATTGTTTCCAAGGCATATCACTATGATGCAATGCACGTCTGTAATCATATGGCACCAGAACACACAAATAATTAATAATCTAATCGTCTTTTCATCAGGAATTCACTGATGAGTTTGGCAGTGAAATAAGCAACTCTTTGAAACTGACGAAAATAAAAGCTACAAGTTTCTCTGCCAGAGAACTGCTGAAGTATGAAAAAAATTCAAACGCATTGATCCGCGTGCGGATGCCAGACTGCAAAAGTGAATTTCCCATTAAAAGGGGACAACCGAAAGGTGCAGATTCAATGATCAGAGCTAAGCTGATGTAATTAAAGGAGGGAAACTGCACAACCAATCAAAAGTAGAGTGGGGGATTTGGAGAGAAAAGCCCGTACGGACTCAGTCTGCTGCAGCAAACCGTTAAACAGACCCGTATTCAATCATTCTTTTTCTTGATTTACTTTCTCCTGGAGTTCTTCTAATGTTTTTAGATGTTTATGCCACTTTCTGAACACATCACAACCTTCATTAAATAAAAATGGGACGTTTTCTATGATTTACAATTTTTCCAATCACTTTTTATTACCTCAGCAATGATGGGTTAAAGTTATGTACGCTGACTAGGAAGTTGCAAATGTGTGAACTAATGCTTGTGACAATGGATTTTTAGCTCATTCGCAATTCCTCCAATCACACTGCTATATAGTCTGTCTGCAGGAACGACACTCTATATTACTTTAGCAAGAATGGGTGGGGCAAAACCATTGCAGGCTGAAAGGGACATTACAAATGAGTTCATGCCTGTGACATCATAACCTTCATTAACTTAAAAAAGGAACAGTTCTCCCTATTTCCCAATTCCTCCAATCAGTCTGCAGAAACAACACTCCATATAACTTCACCAACAAAGGGTGGGGCTAAACTGTTATAGGCTGAATGGGGCATTGGAAATGTGTTCATGGTTGTGACATCACATTAACTGCATTAACTAACAATGAACTGTTTACTCTAATACCCAAAATGTTGTGTGTGTGTGTGTGTGTGTGTGTGTGTGTGTGTGTGTGTGTAAATATACATATTCTCCTTTTTGCCCACACTGTCTTTAGGACATTATGAGATGTCAGTGCAGGACCTACAACACAAAGAGTGTTTAGTGCAGAGAGTTTCTGCTGTCAGACATGTCAGCTGAAGACAGCGTGGGTGATTCACACACACACACACACACACACACACACACAAACAAACAAAAAAATCATAGTCAGAAAAAAGGGCAGAGATGAAACAGGAAGCAGTGGAAGCAGGTCTGTAAAGGCCTGTGTGTGTGTGTGTGTGTGTGTGTGTGTGTGTGTGTGTGTGTGTGAGTGTGTGTGTGTGTGTGTGTGTGACTGTGGGTGTTGAGCAACTGACAGGTATAAGCAGTGCTAGTACTTTCAGTTGAGCATGCTGTCTAGTGTGAGTGTATCCATATATAAATACAGAAGTGTCACATATATTTCACATATTGTTGGTATATAGATTATGATACACATGGTGAATATAGCTAATATACACTGCTCAAAAAAATAAAGGGAACACTCAAATAACACAATATAACTCCAAGTAAATCAAACTTCTGTGAAATTAAACTGTCCACTTAGGAAGCAACACTGATTGACAATCAATTTCACCTGCTGTTGTGCAAATGGAATAGACAACAGGTGGAAATTATTGGCAATTAGCAAGACACACTCAATAAAGGAGTGGTTCTGCAGGTGGGCACCACAGACCACTTCTCAGAACCTATGCTGTCTGGCTGATGTTTTGGTCAGTTTTGAATGTTGGTGGTTCTTTCACACTCGTGGTAGCATGAGACGGACTCTTCAACCCACACAAGTGGCTCAGGTAGTGCAGCTCATCCAGGATGGCACATCAATGCGAGCTGTGGCAAGAAGGTTTGCTGTGTCTGTCAGCGTAGTGTCTAGAGGCTGGAGGCGCTACCAGGGGACAGGCCAGTACACCAGGAGACGTGGAGGAGGCCGTAGGAGGGCAACAACCCAGCAGCAGGACCGCTACCTCCGCCTTTGTGCAAGAAGGAACAGGAGGAGCACTGCCAGAGCCCTGCAAAATGACCTCCAGCAGGCCACAAATGTGCATGTGTCTGCACAAATGGTTAGAAACCGACTCCATGAGGATGGTATGAGGGCCCGACGTCCACAGATGGGGGTTGTGCTCACAGCTCAACACCGTGCAGGACGCTTGGCATTTGCCAGAGAACACCAGGATTGGCAAATTCGCCACTGGCGCCTTGTGCTCTTCACAGATGAAAGCAGGTTCACACTGAGCACATGACAGACGTGACAGAGTCTGGAGACGCCGTGGAGAGCAGTCTGCTGCCTGCAACATCCTTCAGCATGACCATTTTTGGCAGTGGGTCAGTAATGGTGTGGGGTGGCATTTCTTTGGAGGGCCGCACAGCCCTCCATGTGCTCACCAGAGGTAGCCTGACTGCCATTAGGTACCGAGATGAGATCCTCAGACCCCTTGTGAGACCATATGCTGGTGCGGTTGGCCCTGGGTTCCTCCTAATGCAGGACAATGCTAGACCTCATGTGGCTGGAGTGTGTCAGCAGTTCCTGCAAGATGAAGGCATTGAAGCTATGGACTGGCCCGCCCGTTCCCCAGACCTGAATCCGATTGAGCACATCTGGGACATCATGTCTCGCTCCATCCACCAACGTCATGTTGCACCACAGACTGTCCAGGAGTTGGCGGATGCTTTAGTCCAGGTCTGGGAGGAGATCCCTCAGGAGACCATCCGCCACCTCATCAGGAGCATGCCCAGGCGTTGTAGGGAGGTCATACAGGCACGTGGAGGCCACACACAATACTGAGCCTCATTTTGACTTGTTTTAAGGACATTACATTAAAGTTGGATCAGCCTGTAGTGTGTTTTTTCACTTTAATTTTGTGTGTGGCTCCAAATCCAGGCCTCCATTGGTTAATAAATTTGATTTCCATTGATGATTTTTGTGTGATTTTGTTGTCAGCACATTCAACTTTGTACAGAACAAAGTATTCAATGAGAATATTTCATTCATTCAGATCTAGGATGTGTTATTTGAGTGTTCCCTTTATTTTTTTGAGCAGTGTACATAGTAAAACAAATAAGCTCAGTTAGTGCAATTTATTAGAAAGAGTGTCTACATCACCATTAGTTACACCGTTATTACACATTATTACATGCTAATTATCATTGTGCTTTTGTGCATTTATGGGGCGGGTCAGGTTGGTGTCGGGTAAAACGTATGTGTGTGTTTGTGTGCGTGTACCTGTGTGTGTGTTTGTGTGCGTGTGTGTGTGTGTGTGTGTGTGTGTGAGGGGTATGAATATAATAAACTTACAAAGCAGTCGGTGTCTTTAGGCCCAGAGCAGCCCCCTGCACACTCACGATGGCAGCAGTCACTCACATAGGGGCCAAAACACCGGCCATCACACTGTTCAGCACACACCGTCTTCGTCACTGAGAGAGAGAGTGAGAGTGAGAGAGAGAGAGAGAGATAGAGAGATCACTTTTCAGTTAACAGTAAACATAACACAATAATACAAAGTTTAAGGATTCATTCAATTTGAATTAGTGACTCAAGCTCAGGTCACACTCAAAAAACACTTGGGTTGTAGAGAAACATAATAACGGATATTAACTTTCGCCAAATAGCTTACATCCATTCACCTACAGCATTCTGAAATACAGCAAATCAGCTTTTAGCTGATACTCCCAACAGGTTTATAATGAAAGTGATAGGGGCATAGTGTTTCCCATGCAAAGAAATCACTATTTTTACACCATTAACAAGCAATGAGAGCTTTGAAAGTGCTATTCCATTTTTAATTGCTGAAATCCTCTTTATTTATGGCCCCTGGATGGAGCAACTGATTGTCAAGGGCCACATCTTTACAATCTGACAAATCATCTTCCAAATTTAGCCATTATCATTTTCCAAATGAGGGCAAAAACCTCTTTAAAAACCAAGAAACCAGCTGTTCGCATCCTTTTTTAAACTGTCAATCATGAATTCAGCACCCCCGCCAGGAAAAGCACCACCTCTCAGGAGCGCCCACATAGGTCTTCTTGGCTTTACCTTTTTTTGAAAGAAAAACAAAATACCCAAGATGCTGTTCTAAACTACACTGACTCGAAATACGCTCCAAAAGGGGGTGCTTTTCCTGGTGGGGTGCTGAATTCAGCAACATAGTAGTGCCGAAATCTGCACCTCCGCCATAAAAAGCACTACCTGTCGGTAAAAGTGCTTTAACTGTACTCAGAGAGGGTGTGCTTTTCCTAGCGGGGCTGCTGAATTTGGCACAACACCGACAACCTCAGGATGGCAGTGCTTTCCCTCTTAAAAAAATGTTTAAAACATCATTTCACTTTCATATGTGTTTCAATATTTACTATTTATTTCTTCTGCAAATATTTTTTTATTTCGAGCGCACATGTTGTCTCTGTTGTTGTTCTTGTTTTGAATGCACGGTTGCAGATCATCAGGTCGAGCTCCGGATTCTGAGGTTCAGTGTTTTCCATTGGTGTATGCATGCTCACGCAGGAGTAATCCCAACCGCAGATCAAGGTGTGCAGAGCATTACAGCACGCAGCTATACATGCTCAAGTGTTCACCAGAGTGTGTGTGTGTGTGTGTACGTGTCTGTGTGTGTGTGGTGTGTGTGTGTGTGTGTGTGTATAGAGACATGTAAATGAGGGGTTCTTGAGCATTTGAGCCGTGATGCTTTTCCACCTCAGTTAATGTGCACTGTCTGCTCCAGAGCACACAGACAACGAATCTTCTGACACGTAAACTCTCGCAAAACAGATGTGGTAAAAAAAAAACAACACAGCACACTGTGCTGGTTTTACGAAATAATAATAATATAATCTTATCAGTTATCTTATCAATACTTCACTTCCTTTAAACATCTTTCATTCGTGGTCTTTCCTTGGTCATGGGCATTCGTCAATTCTAAAAAACGATTTTTTTTTTAAGGAACAAATCTAATATTAACTTAAAAAAGTGTTGGGCATCATGGCTGTGCACCTAAAGTGGGAGGAATGAGAGATGAAAAAATGACAAATAGATGAGTGTAGGTCAGTATAATTAAGGACTAGAGCTTGTACACTGAAAAAAAAAATGATGAGTGAAATTTACTTTTAAAAAGTTTCACAACTTTCTGCATTTGCTTTTTTGTTTAGGTAAATTTAATTTCAGATAAAGTTCAGTAACTTCAGCTCGATTTCAAGACTTAAATGTTACATAGAGTAAATAAGTGAACTGAACTTTAGTCAATCCTTTCTTTTACTAAACTTTACTTCATTTATTTTTGCTGAATCAATCCTTTCTTTTAGTGACCTTTACTTAATTTCTGCATACAATATTACCTAATTACAATTTCTTAATTTATACAATATTACTCAAATCATTTATGATACATAATATATTATAATTCCTGAAATTTAAAAATACTGCCTCAACACATGGATGGCATGTTAAACATTCTTTTTAATATATTTTACTAAAAGAAAGGATTGACTGAAGGATTGCACTTATTTACTCTATGTAACATTTGAGTCTTGAAACCCAGTTACTTAAATGTATCTAAATTTATCTAAATGTATCTGAAATGAACTTAATTTCCTAAAAATGCAAATGCGAAATGTTGCTAAACTTTTTTTAAATTAAATTTAACATTTTTAATTTTTTTTTTTTTTTTTCAGTGTAGTTTAAGTTTAGTGGCTGTCCGGACACAGAACCTCTATGGCTTGGGCATGTGCAGAAGTGAATTGGAGTGAATGGGAGGATGATTTATTGTAGGTCAATATGAATTTGTATTTGAACTTGTAGACCTACCTCTATAAAGTACATGAATATTGGTGGCTGTTAGACAAAGAAAAAACTTGGATTGACTGGGGTGTGGTGGTCTGGAAGTGAGGTGTGTTAAGTGTATTAAATATATGGTGTGTTTCTATCTTGGTGGGGGAAAATACAGATTTCTAGCCCTATTTAAGCAGCTCATTTCTCTCTCTGCCTATGCCGTGTATTGATGGATTTTCCCCATACAAAGCTTTTTCTTGATCGAGTTTTTGCTTTTCTGTATTTTTGACCTGTTTTTTCGTTCATTTGGTATGCACTCTCTGTTTTGATACTATTTGCCATTTTTGACCCTTTTCTGCCTGACTACCCCTCTGTCTAACATTATTATTAATAAAACTCTATTTTTATTATGTCTGCGTGCACTGCTAAAAACTAAAACTTAGGAATCAAAATTATTAACTTATTCAGATTAGTAATCTTATTTTTTCTCTGATAAGGGTTTTGTCTTACTAAGCATTGTGTAAGTCTAAGATTATTTTGCTTATTTTAGGAATAACGATTAATCTTAATCAGACTCACTTAGAATTTTCACCTTATTTTAAGTAGTTTAGACTTAAAATAAGCACAAAACTTAAAACAAGTCACCAGTCAAGTTTTTCTGTTTCTTGTGTCCAAATGTAAGCTAGAAAACAGTGATATTTGCTTGATTTAGGTCTTACTTCGTTCATTTTGAGACTTTTGTGCGATTGCTTGTTATAATAAATCTTACTAAGAAATGTTATTTATATTAGCTTACCCCATTGGCAGTGTTTTTGCTTAACATGAGAATAAATATCTCAATTGACATATATTTTGTCAAGTTTTTGCCAACACTTCTGTTCAATTCTGGGCCTTAATTACCTTGCTGAAAGGTGAAGACACACACACAACACTCTCAGCAGTCCTCACTGTTCAACAAATCCAAAAATCTAAAAAAAATATATATCTATGTATCTATCTATCAGGCATGGTGCGCTCAGCAGAACAACAGAGAAAAGTGTGATGAATCTGAGATCAATACCGGACCAGAACAGAAAGACCGCCGCCAGCGCTAAAGCAGACAATGCTTTCCTCTATACTTTGATGACCCATTTATTAAAAAGCAGACAAGACGCTTCACAAAACAAAGAACTTCCTCAGGAGAGCCGACTTCAACTGATCTGCTCACCATTACGTATTCTCCAACGGAAAGCCACCAGAATAGAAGCACCGCCGGTCGGATAAAACACGTGTTTCAACAGCCTGCACACCGTGAGATCAGTCAAACACTGAGAACTTTACTTATTCATTAATAATACACTGATTTTACCACTCAAGACAGGCTCTGATTATACTGTTGGACTGTAGGAAATTAAATATCAGATGTATATTAATTCACTACTACAAAATTCAGTGTATCAGCAAAGTGGAGCACTGACTGGATTATACTCAGCAAAGTTACCAAAGCCAATGAAGTACAGTACCACACAAAGGTAAAGACACACCTTCTCATTCAACGTTTTTATTCATTTATTGTTCCAATAGTGTGAAGGAATACATGAGGAATCATGTAGCAACTTAAAAGTGTTAAACAAACCAAAATAAAATACTCTGTGAAGCATTTAGGTGCTTTTATCCATGGAGCTGTTAACTTAATGGCTAAACTCTAATAATGGATAAACTCGGATGAACTTATCCTGTACAACAGAGGAAACTATTGCTCTTCCTTTCCTGGTGTGATCCAGATGAGAGCCAGTTTCATCAACGTTTTTGATGGACTAACTGACCTTCATTTAGTAAAGTAGTTGAGTAGTGTTTTGCCATAATATGGATTAGAACATTAGTCAAACTCTACCTCTTCACAACTTTACAACTGATGCTCTCAAACACTTTATTAAGAGGCAAGAAATTCAAGTAATCAACTCTTGACGAGTTCAGCACAGCTGTTAACTGAAAGCCTGGATTCCTGGTGACTCTACCTCATAAAGCTGACTGAAAAAATTCAGCCAAGATGTGAAAAACTGTCTGTTCTAAGCAAGAGGAGCTACTTTAAAGAATCTAAAATATAAAACATATTCTGGTATGTTTCACACTTTTTTGCTTATTAATGAATTATACATTTATTCAATGTTTTTCTTCATAGATGACTTTAGTATTAATCCCCATTACAGAAAATTAATTTAGGGTGTGTCCAAACTTTTGACTGGTACTGTATATGTACCTGACATAACTTGCGCATTAAAAATGCAGTTATTTTCAGAGACCAGAAAGAATACAGTTTCTAATCTTCAGCACCAAAGTTCAATACAAGATCTCTCTCTCTCCCTGGTTTTCGCAAGTTCTCCTCCACCGGTTTTACACACTGCTTTTGGATAACTTTACTCATATCATGATTCTTAAGCTGCTGTTTTAAAATTAAAATAAAAGATAAATTAAAGATAAAAAACAGGATAAAAATGTTACAGAAAGTTGATGTAACAGAAAAAGAAGAATGTAAGAAAGTAAAGGGGAAAAAAAAGAAAGCAAAGCAACTGTGCTCATGTGGGGGGCTGTCTGTAATGATTGACAGAATTACAGTAACAGACTCATCACAAAGCATCCCAAGACAGAACCGGAAAAAAGAGAGAGAGAGAGAGAGAGAGAGAGAGAGAGAGAGAGAGAGAAGGTGCTGGATGGAAAATGAAGGGAACACGGAGGAAATGGAATCTCCAGATGGAGGAAAGCACAGCATGAAATGACAGAGACATCTGTAAAATAGAAAGAGAGAGAAAGAGAGAGAGAGAGAGGAGATGGAGAAAGCAGACAGGACAGTGTGATTAATTAGGGTGGATTCATCAAATCAAAGGAAATGAAGAGCACTTCCTGTACCTGACCCAAGAGTCCCAGCTTCCAGTGTGTCAAACCTGCAGTTCTGGAGTAGTTTGTGAAAGTTCTGCTCTATATGTTTATTTTTTTTTGTGTGGCAGCGATTTTGCTACTGGATCTGAGAGGGTGTGGAAGTGGCTTCTATAGCCCTTTACTGCGGCGTTTAATGGAACGCAAGTAGCAGCACTTCTCCTTCTGCTGCGGGATGCTAATGACATAGCGGGACCTTTTTTTTATGAAGGGGAGGCTGTTACTCAAAACAAGTGCTAAACAGCATTTCCTGCTATTATTCTACCTGCTCTGAGAGAAGCTGATGCTTCAATTCGGTGTGAGAGAGAGAGAGAGAGAGAGAGAGAGAGAGAGAGAGAGAGAGAGAGAGAGAGAGAGAACGGGTAGCAGATGCAAGTTTTTTGTGAATTTTGAAAATGTGCATAAAAAAAAAAAAACGTGGATGGAAATAATGTATTAAAAAAGCACGTCACATTTTCTTTATGAATAAGCATGGTATCAAGTTATATGTAAGCATGTCAGGCATGCTCATTAATTATATGTACTGTTTTATAGACATAGACATAATCATTTTATTTATACAGCGAAAAACTGTGGTTAAACTTGTACCAATAGTTTCTTTACTTCCCTATACTACTGTATACTTCCCTACACCACCCCGTACTCCTTACACTTTTTATAGTGCCCTATAATCTCTGTATTACCCTTTATTCCCTACACTATCATACATTTTCTTTACTCCGTAAACTACCTTATACTATGGCTGGGCGATATGGAATTTTTTTTTATCACAATATAGTTTTCCAAATCAGCCGATATCGATATATATCACAATTTAAATCAAATCACTTCCTGCTACACTTAAAGGTTTCTTTTTACTCATAAGTGACAGAATAAGGGAGTTATGGCCAAAATCACTAGCAGGCTCAGAGTCTTGTGGACTGACACTAGGATGTTCACATCTTGCCGGGTAGGTACAAGGTGCTCAGACAGCTTTTAAATTAATTTTAAAAAGTCATTATACATCCACACAGGTCCGGAACTCCCCTCCCCACATGTTTGGTCCTTAAAACAAGTACAAGGGGACAAATATATAAACAAAAAAAAAATGCAGACCCTTTACATTATTTGTCTATTTAATTTAAATTGCAATAGCAAATAATACAATTATATTTAATGAAAGGATTATTCCCCTCCCTGATTGCAGGCAACTACATGAAGCAAAATACAAGAGTATATCAAAGTGTTCATTTTGACAGGTGATTTTGATTCAGTTTAGTATTAGTCTTTTGACTAAAATGTATACTGGTTTTAGTTACATTTTAGCCTATCAGCTATTATTAGTTTTAGTCACATTTTGGTCTAGTTTTAGTCTAATAAATTTCGTCATATGACAAATATGTATTACATTTGTTTCACTGTTTTTCTACTTTATATTTGGTGTTATTTAAATTATACTAACATTTGAATATATGATAAAGCAAGTGACCTGTAATGGAGGTGGGGGGAATAAAGTCAAGTTTCTGAAATTATCCACTTCTACTGCAGTACAGATTTATACTAACATTACTGGCTTTCAGTAGACTAGACTTACATTACTTAACAAGTGTATTTAAAACCCATTCAGTTCAGAAACAGCAATGTTTAGCTCCGTTCAAATGCAGATACACAGATTATATAATCTTCTGTATTTAGTAAAATATCCAGCACAAGAGACTCTCTATCTGTTAAAAACTAAAAACAGAAAGACAAAGGAGGGGTCGTGCTGCACCTGTTCGCAGCGCTTCTATGGGAAATAGAAAATAAAGTTTATTGAATCCTATTGTCCGATTTTTATCTATCGTTATCGTTTTATCGCCCAGCACTACCTTATACTACCCTGTACTCTATGCAACCCTATAATACAATATACTCCCCTATAGTCTCCAAAACTGTGCACTACCCTATAATACCTTACATTGCCAATACCAGCTTATACTCCCTTCCTATACTACCCTATATTACACTATATTAGACTATAGGCCCTATATATTACCCCATATGCCATACACTACACTACAATCCCTATGCTTTACTCTCTAGACCACCCTTTATTCCAGATACTACAGTATTATAGTATACTATAATCTTTATAGTGCCTCTTTATATGCTTTCTATATTACCCCATGTTCCATATACTACCCTACTCTTTATATGCTCCCTAAACTACATTATACTCCCCTATACTTATTCATAAAATTACTATACTATCCTATAGTATTTCCTTATACTATTCTATATCATCTACACTTCCGTATAGTACCCTACATTACCAATACTAACCTATACGCTCTATACTACCCTACACTACCCTATACTCTATATACTAAACTATATTAAAATAAATATTCCATATAGTGCCCTATACTCCCTATACTATCCTACACTGTCTATATTCTCTAAACTACCTTATACCCTTCTAAAATCCAAATCCATATAATACCTGTAGTACCCTATACTGCTATGATGATTCTATTATATGTTGGCACTGGTGGTCGGTGACTAGAAAGGCCAATAATGATGCACAGAGTTAAATTTATCCATGTTGCTTGTTTCTAAGCTGCTCCTTATCATCGTATTGAAAGTCATCTAATGAATTTTTTAAAGTATATACATTTTTCCCAACCTAATTTCATTATAGTGAGTATCATTACACAATCTTTCTCCCTGCCCTCCTCTCTTCTCCTGTGACTGTGATCAGAGCTGCTTCACATGGATGATGGTGATGATGATGATGATGATGATGATGATGATGGTGATTAAATGCTGGGTGGGTTTATGAGACCCTAAAACTCTGCAAAAAGAGAACAGGAACATAAAGAGAACATTTAGTCTGGGACTTACAGCTCTGGCACTGGTTCTCCTTCGGACCCCAGCAGCGGCCGTTACACGCTCGATGGCACCTCTGACCTGGAAACACACACAGAAAGAGAGAGAGAAAGAGAGAGAGAGAGAGAGAGAGAGAGAGAGAGAGAGAGAGAGAGAGAGAGAGAGAGAGAGAGAGAGAGAGAGAGAGAGAGAGAGAGAGAGAACCATGGTCAGATTCCAACACTTCATACTGAATGTGGATCATATTAGGCAAATTCATTAATAAATAGTTCCAAAAACATGCCTTTACACTGCCTGACCTGGCCACTTTATTGGAAACCCTTACACCTTGCTGGTTTTCAGTTTACAGGTCACAACTTTGAGGCACAATTAGCACTGGACCTTGTTCTAGATCTTAGAGCAAGAATTGAATCTGAAGGTCAGTAAGTCTAAAAAAACAAATTCAAGGTGGACTTTGCAGTCATTATGATGAAACTGGCTCTCATCAGGCCCACCCCAGGAAAGGAAGATGAGAAATTACCAGCCTCAAAAACCACTAGTTAACAGCACCCAATACAAGAACACCTAAATGCTTCACATTTGAATATTTTGGTTTGTTTAACAATTTTAAGTCACTTCATGATTCCTTATGTGTTCCTTGATGGTCTGGATGACTATTTACTAATTTACATTGTAAATATATATGGATGATCACAATCCATCAAACCAAGCTGAACTACTTGAATTGTTGCACAAGGAGTGTAAAGCATAAAGTTATCCAAAAGCAGTGTGTAAAACTGGTGAAAGAGAACATGATGCCAAGATGCATGAAAACCAGGAATATTCCACCAAACATTTAAGATTTCTGAACTCTTAAAACTTTTTGAATATGAACTTGTTTTCTCTTTGCATTATCTGAAGTCTAAAAGCTCTGCATCTTTTATTCGTTTTTTTGGTATTTCAGCCTTTTCTCATTTTCTGCAAATAAATTCTTTAAATGACAACATTTTTATTTGAGTGTTTGGGAGAAATGTTGTTTGTAGTTTATAGAATAAAACAACAATGTTCACTGTACTCAAACATATACAGGGGTTGGACAATGAAACTGAAATACTTGGTTTTAGAGCACAATAATTGATTGTGGTGACGGACAGTTCTGGTGGAAACAGGAGAGTTGAGATGCATATTGAATTCTGCGTGATTTGATCAGCCGTGGTTTTATGTTTTTGGATACAATCCGGGTTAGCACCCGAACATCCCTTTCAGACAGCTTCCTCTTACAGCGTCCACAGTTAATCCTGTTGGATGTGGTTGGTCCTTCTTGGTGGTATGCTGACATTACCCTGGATACCGTGGCTCTTGATGCATCACAAAGACTTGCTGTCTTGGTAACAGATGCTCCAGCAAGACGTGCACCAACAATTTGTCCTCTTTTGAACTCTGGTATGTCCCATAATGTTGTGTGCATTGCAATATTTTGAGCAGAACTGTGCTCTTACCCTGCTAATTGAACCTTCACACGCTGCTCTTACTGGTGCAATGTGCAATTAATGAAGATTGGCCACCAGGCTGCTCCAATTTAGCCATGAAACCTCCCACACTAAAATGACAGGTGTTTCAGTTTCATTGCCCAAACCCTGTACCTAGGTTATAGGTTACATATAGGTTAAATAGTTCTGTAACTTTTGGCTTCCTTCAAAACAATTCTAATAATAAAAGACACCCCGTGCCACTTCAGACAGTCTTCTGAAGACATTTTTTTTTGGTGAGCACTTTTACCCACGAACTGGACCTCAGTGGGAATTTGATCCGGGTGGGCTGCTGCTTAGTGGCAGGTGTGAGCAAGGTCAAAGTGATTTTCTTCCTGAGGGGTTTGTGCTCGACTCCTGCCACTCTCTGCCCTGTGCGGGTTAGAGGGGACAGTGGCGGGTCTGGATGACCCTGCTAAGCTCTTTTTGATTGACTCACCGGAGCCATCGGCTTCCTCTCGCTGCACCCGATGGGAAGGCCAGCGTTGCTCTCACTCGTTTGTTGCTTTGTCTTTCTCTCTTTCTCTTTCTTTATCTTATACTCTCTCTCTCTCTCTCTCTCTCTCTCTCTCTCTCTCTCTTTCTCTCTCTCTCCTGACACCAGGGTTTAATTGACTGTTGGGTAATTGCACTGTGAGCATGAGTGAGCTGTGGAGTGGTGTCCTACGTCCCCGGACCACTTCACTAAAGAGTAATTACACCAACAGCAGAGAGTCGCTGACTCGCCGAGTTGCTGCTTCACTCGTTCTCTCTCTGTCTCACGCCGTTCCTTCTGCCTCTTCCTCCGACTTTCCTCCAGCTTTTCTCTTGTCTGGATTTCCCCTCTGACTCTCCGACTTTCTGTTTCCCACACTTTTTGAAGTTCACTCAGCCGATCTGTCACTCACCCCATTCGCTTTCAGGAGGTGTGCTGAGGCGGGAGCGAGACCCAGCTACAGTATTCTGTGTGATGTGCAGGAATACGGCATTTACTTACTGAGACACTGCTAGAATTCATGTGTATTTTCTTATAAAATACCCAAAGATCATATAGTATAAAGCACTGTGCAAAATGCAAGCATTTAGGCATCAAACACAATGTGTAAAATAATTTATCTAATAGCAATAATATGTACTACGCTGTAATAGCTCCAGTATTCCATTAGAGCACAGAATACAGTTAAGAGACCAAGACACAGCAAATTTATGGAGTTTGAAAACCTGGAGTTAAACAAAAATGTGTGAAAGTGTTAAATTGTGTGAGTTTATTCTCCAACTTCAGACTACAAGTTGAGTTGAGTGTGGTATTTCAGAGTTTATTCCAAAGTGTTGAGGAACGTGACTGAACTCTCCAATGGGCGTGTCCCCCAATCCCATTTTACCATCAATGTGAAGTCTTGCCCACCAGGGCTACATTTAATGGGGTGTTTTATTTTATTTTATATAATGGTTGTTTGCCTAGCTGACGTGTTGTTGGCTATAAGAGCAAGTTACCATATTTTGCACTGTTAAGTGTGACAAAGATCTGGCAATACACTGAGAACTGCAATGCAGTATTGAAGTTGCCATGCAATAAAAAAAATTACACTGGCATACACTTCTTAAATATGAAATTGATATTGTGATCAGTAATGATGCGTTTTTGTTGTAATGTTCTAGGGTTTTAAAATATTACAATATTTTTTGATAATATTTGTTTAATAGCACAATTTTTTGCATCATTTGGTAACACTGTAAAGGAGTTTATGGTAAAATTAACTCCAGCTGAGAGCTGTATTTTACTTTAGATGGGATAAATATTTTAACTCCTACAACAGTTAAACAGAGTTAAAAGGCCAGAAAACTCCCAAAAAGCATTACTTTAACTCATAGAGTCATAGAGTGTATTCAATGGTCATGCATATACACTTAAAATGAGTTGATATTAACTCTCAGGGAGTTTATTCCAAAAAAGAGAATTTGCTGTGTACTTTTTTATTATAAAGAGCTACTCTTAAAAAAAAAAGAGCTCCTAAATGGTTAATATGGTCTTGCTCTATATACTATATTCCTGCTGGAAAATGAAATACGCATCTGCATAAAAGTTGTCAGTAGCAGAGGGAAACATGAAGTGCTGTAAGATTTTGTGGGAAAATAAAACTACACTGACTTTAGACTTGATAGTAAAACACAAACCATCACTGATTGGTGGAAACTTCACACTAGACCTCAAGCAGTTTGGACTGTGTGTCTCTCCTCTCTTCCTCCAGACTCTGCTCCCTTGATTTACAAATGAAATGCAAATGAATGCATTTACTGATGATCAGTGATGGTTTGGAGAGACATGTCATCTGTTGCTGTTGATCCACTGTGATATATCAAGTCCAAAGTCAGTGCAGTAATTGAAGAGCACTTCATGATTTCCTCTGCTGACAACTTTAATGGAGATGCAGATTTCATTTTTCAGCAGGACTTGGCACACTGCCCACACTGACAAATACATCAATTCGAATTTACTATTAAATTCTAATTTTATAAGACACTGATTTTTGGTTTTTGGATGTAAGCCATAAACATCAACAATAAAATAAATAAATGCTTAAAATTGAGTTTCACATTTTAAACTGAATTAGTAAAATAATTCAAAAAGTAACTTTTCAATGATGTCCTGGTGTTTTGAGATGCACTAGTATAGTAACATATATATATATATATATATATATTTTTACAAAAAAATAATTATGATTAATCTCTGAACACCATGACTTAAAACATCCTTAAATTAGATGTTGACATAGATTTTTGGTCACACAATGTCTTGACCTATATTTACCCAGATAACATTGTCTATCAGTGCTGGTGACCAGATGGAACCTCACACTTTCCTGTTCTCTCTTAACATCTGAAGATGTTTAAAGTCTGGAACAACATAGCAGCTAACAGAGCAAATGAGCTGAAGGAGGAATGGGATTAAATCTGAACTGATTAAAAGAGCATCTCATATTCTGTGTTGTTGTTTTGGCTAGACAGAGACACGTTGTTTTTGGGGGAGGTGGGTATAATCTGTGTCTCAAGGAGAGCTAAGAAAGCTGCAGATTATGGTTTTACTGTGGATTACACGCTTCAAGGCTCATGATCTTTAGCTGTGAGAGGAAAGGCAGATAAAAGTCATCAAATATGGAGCCAGTTGGACCACAACACACACTCAGTAAGTTCAGACACAAAAAAGACCATCAGAAATTGGCCAATGTTTAAAAGTTTGGTACTAATATGCTGATTATGGTCTGAAAATTACATTTGTTCTTGCTAGTGCCAATGCTGATCAATAGATCCATAATCCAAGTGTGCTGGGTGTATAGATCCTGCACACTCAAATATTTGGTTGAACCGCCTTTATCTTTAATTGCGGCACTTATTCACTGTGGCATTGTTTCAATAAGCTTTTGTAACATCACAAATTTAATTTCAATCCAGTGTTGCATCAATTTTTCACCAAGATCTTGCAGCTGCATTGATGATGGTAGAGTCTGACCACTGCACAAAGCAGCTCTTCTCCAGCCAGCACATCCCAAAGATTCTCAATGAGGTTAAGATCTGGACTCTGTGGTGAACTCTCTCTCAAGCCATGTGTAAAAAAAGGTTGTTCTCATGCTCCCTGAACCCTGAACTCACAATTCCAGCCCTATGAATACTGACATTGCTGACATCTTGGAATATGGCCGTGCCATCAGAGAAGAAAAAATGCATTGATGGAATAACCTGGTCTATATTCAGATAGTCAGCTGACATCATTCTTTCAGCACATACTGTTGTTGAACCTAAACCTGCAGACCAACTGCAGCAACAACCAACCCCACATCATTTACTTAAATGATCCAGGTGGCAACGTTTCTTGGGCAGGTAGTGTACATTGGCATTATATCTGGTGTCCAGACCATTATCGGTCAATCATATCAATACTAGGGGGTGCTGGATAGCCTAGATGGTGGACAATTCATCTTAATGACTAACCTGCTTCTCTCAATCCAATGCTTCTCTCAACACCCTCTTTTAAAGGCTGTCAACTGGGCAAAATATAATAAATACATTGTAGGGGCATGTCTAGCACTCAACAATTTCTCACCAAGAGGTATACTACCTAAATGCATCCCAATTTATTTATATTGTATTTTAGATTATGCAAACTAGGCTTCATTAGACCCTTTCTGGATTTTCTTAGTCAGCTTCATAGAGTAGAATAACCTGGAATTCAGGCTTTCAGTTAACAGCTGTGCTAAACTTATCAAGAGTTTGTTACTCAATTTTTTTTCTCCCTTTTAATGTGCATCATTTGTAAAATTGTGAAGAGGTAGAGTTGGTAAGATACAGTGAATAGCTCTATTTGAGTAATATACTAATCCAGATTATGAGAAGCAAGAACTACTCAACTATAAGTAAAGAAAAAAAAAACAAATATTATGATGAAACTGGCTCTCATCAGGATTGTGCTAGAAAAGGAAGATCAAGAGTTACAAAGAGTTACCAGTCTCAGAGTTTTTTTTGGTTTGTATTACACTTTAAGTTTAACTTTTTTCTTTATAATCTGGATGAATTCAGTTTAAATTTGCAATGCAGAAAATAAAATAAAAATACATACTCATACTATACAACTGTACAATGAATTCCAAATATTTTTGCATTTTCATGTTTTTTTTTTTTTTAGCCAATTATCATTAATCTTCAGCTTTAATTTTTCTTTTAATGTTAATACATCCTAGTCTTATATCTTTGTGGTGATTCCAGGCTATTCTGGTAAACACACCCCTGTTTACCACAGTATCGGTGTCAAAGCAAAGCACTGAGCTGGTTTTGCTCATTAAACTCCACACCAAAGGCTGAACAGAAGTAGCCATTACTACTGTACTGCTCTCTGTGCTCCTCCAGACTGTCGTTTTAAAGCTAATTAGCTCCTATTTACACATGGCTAACACGTCGTTAAGTAGTCAGTGTGCACAGTCAGCATTTTGAGGCTATATTTACCCTGATATTTGCACAGCTGTTTTTCGCTTTCTGATTCTGTAAAAATTCAAAACCTAAAGTGCTAGCAGAGTTTTTAAGCTAGGGATGCGACTTCATAAAGTACAGAACTGAATGTCCAGAGTATTGAAAAACCCTCTATTATATCTTAACTATGGATACATATACTAAAACATAGATTATATTGTATTTAACTGGCGCTAGAAGGCTAATAAATCTAAGAAATATTGTAGTTTATGGCTAAGACTTGGCATGCCTTTATTATTTCAGTAACAATTGGCGCAATTGGCAGTGTGGGCAGTGTGCCAAGTCCTGCTGGAAAATGAAATCCTAATCCTACTCATTACATTTGTTGTCAGCAAAGGGAAATGCAGCTTGGACTGACTCTGGTCCCTTGATTTCCAAACGAAACTCTAACTTTACTGATGTTCAGTGCTGGTTTGGAGATTTACATTGCCAAGATAGCAATACAAGATAGCCAGAACACATCTCATTTCCAAATCACCACACCCATCGACGTAGATATATTCACAGCTTTGTCGCTTTTTAAAGGCTGTAGGTGGAAGGGGTGAAAACAGACTGTTGGTGGGGTGTAAGATAGCAATGAGCATCACAATGAGCCTTGTGCAGGATGTAATATAGGGCCCACAGTGTCAGGAACTCTAGAAACTGCTCACTGATGGTTCATGTAAGTCTACATATACATATACAACATTTCTCTCAAATTCTAAATGAAAATATTATCATTTATTTCCAGCATTTATTTGCAGAAAATGAGAAATAGCTGAAATAACAAAAAAAAAAAGATGAAGAGCTCAAATTTCAGACCTCAAATAATGCAAAGGAAACAGATTCATATTCATATTCAAGTTTTAAGAGTTCAGAAATCAATATTTGGTGGAATAACTCTGGTTTTTAATCACAGTTTTCATGCATCTTGGCATCATGTTCTCCTCCACCAGTCTTACACACTGCTTTTGGATAACTTTATGCTGCTTCACTCCTGGTGCAAAAATTCAAGCAGTTCAGTTTGGTGGTTTGATGGCTTGTGATCATCCATCTTCTTTTTGATTATATTCCAGAGGTTTTCAATTTGGTAACATCAAAGAAACTCATCTGATTTAAGAACTTTTCCAGGCTGTTTTTTTTCCGTTATCTTAACAAACAAAAAAAAGAAGATCCAGTATGTGCCCAGTACTCACAGGAGCTGCTGCTGTTGGACGGCACCACCAGGTGATCGGACCGGGCGTTCTTCACTATGTCCTGCCAGTGGATGGTATCAGCATGGCACAAGAACTTATTCTGGTCCACATACACTCCTCCGTGCAGGATCTCTGCGGAGATTAGAGAGAAAAACAGACAGCATTACCCAGCGTGAACAGACAACTGTGAAGGTGCTGCTGGCAGACGAGGAACATCTGAGGATAGCTGACCTCCAAATGCTGCATTTCAGCTTCTGCTACTGACAAACAAAGTAAACTCTACAGATAAGAAACACAGAACACTGTGTAGTTCTGTCTTTTGTAGGGTATTTTATGGCTGTGCTCGGAGCAATTACAACAAAAGCATACATACTGTCATCAAAACATACATACTATCATCAAAAACATACATACTGTCATCAAAAACATACATACTATCATCAAAAACATACATACTATCATCAAAAACATACATACTATCATCAAAAACATACATACTGTCATCAAAAACATACATACTATCATCAAAAACATACATACTGTCATCAAAAACATACATACTATCATCAAAAACATACATACTGTCATCAAAAACATACATACTGTCATCAAAAACATACATACTATCATCAAAAACGCACATACTATCATCAAAAACATACATACTATCATCAAAACATACATACTATCATCAAAAACATACATACTGTCATCAAAAACATACATACTGTCATCAAAAACATACATACTATCATCAAAAACGCACATACTGTCATCAAAAACATACATACTATCATCAAAAACATACATACTGTCATCAAAAACATACATACTATCATCAAAAACATACATACTATCATCAAAAACATACATACTATCATCAAAAACGCACATACTGTCATCAAAAACATACATACTATCATCAAAAACATACATACTGTCATCAAAAACATACATACTATCATCAAAAACATACATACTATCATCAAAAACGCACATACTATCATCAAAAACATACATACTATCATCAAAAACATACATACTATCATCAAAAACATACATACTGTCATCAAAAACATACATACTATCATCAAAAACATACATACTGTCATCAAAAACATACATACTATCATCAAAAACATACATACTATCATCAAAAACGCACATACTGTCATCAAAAACATACATACTGTCATCAAAAACGCACATACTGTCATCAAAAACATACATACTGTCATCAAAAACATACATACTGTCATCAAAAACGCACATACTGTCATCAAAAACATACATACTGTCATCAAAAACATACATACTATCATCAAAAACATACATACTATCATCAAAAACATACATACTATCATCAAAAACATACATACTGTCACTTTAAATGCTGCTTTCTTGTTTCCACTATCAGGATCTGTTTTTATTTATGCACAGATTGAGAAATCACAAACTATTATGTTGATTTCTGCAGTTGTTTTGCTTTAGTTTTGGTGTAATGTAAATCGTGTGATTATATTTTACACTGAGCCCAAATGCTAGTATGAATGGACCTATAGAAATGCTCTAAATGTACAAAAAAATAGTATAACATCTTTGTGAGCTTTTTGTCCTCGTCCAAAAAAGTTGCTGATTGGTTTTCAGCAACGATGAACCAACCAGATTAATTTGAAAACGTGACTGCACTATTTCTTCACGTACTGTATATTTACGCAATAATTGACCTAGTTTGGCCCCAAACTTCTTGAATTAAAGCACCCCCTAAAATTATAACTCAGTAAATTAAGGTATTGAATAAAAAAAAATGCTTAAAAAAACACTACTCTAAGATATTATAATTAAGTATAATA
This sequence comes from Astyanax mexicanus, assembly GCF_023375975.1. NCBI lineage: Eukaryota > Metazoa > Chordata > Actinopteri > Characiformes > Acestrorhamphidae > Astyanax > Astyanax mexicanus. The sequence continues at coordinate 45,012,754 of NC_064418.1, read as the reverse complement.
ACGTACACTAAATTATAATTTAATTGCTCTAGATCAGGGGTTGGCAATTAAGTTTGGTCGTGGGCCAGATATTTTCCAAGCCATTACTTGGCGGGCCACAAAAAAAAAAAAAAAATCTTTTGGAAAATGAAGTGTAGTGAAGTGTAATGGGATGGAGTGCTACAGACTAGCAGCTCTCCAGCCCAGAGGGTTGTTAAACCCAATTGCAGAACAGTTGATCTCAAAGCAGGTAAACCCAAGAAGAAAGGAAAAAATATATATATAAACACAACGCTCCTCACGCAAGATCGAACCCGTGTCGTCAGGGTCGAGCTCCAATACACTACAGCTGTCCCGTCTAGTAAATTGGGACACGGCCGGGAAAAACGCCCTTATATGGAGATAGGGAGCCCAAGAACGGGTGGAAAAACGAGAACGGGTGGAAACTGAAGTCACACGGAGCACGACAGAGAGACAGGGGAGGAATGTAAACAAAAGCTCAGCAGAGAAGCATTTTATTTTATTTTCTCTGTTTAATGCAACCCTACACTCTCTTAAAGGGAATGGCACCTGGCACACTGATTGGTTTATTTCATGTTACACCCAATTTTTTTTTTTTTTTTAATTGAATATATATATATATATATATATATATATATATATATATATATATATATATATATATATATATATATATATATATTTATTTATTTATTTATTTATTTATTTATTTATTTATTTATTTATTTATTTTTTTGCCCTTATAAAACCAAACACACACCAAAACACCCTAAATCAAGTTGCGTGATCCACAATTGAACGGTGCACTTTAGATCGCTGAATTTGGGCCCAACTACTCACTTTAACCGTTTGGTGTCACTCTTATATTTAGTGTTCTTGCAGAAGAGAATCTCTGCGTCTCTACGTCTCTACAACGCATCGTCAGAGCTACAGGAGGCGACACCGCCCACCCAAAGCCTGGTCTGACCTTTCTCCCGCTTCCTCAGCTCCGTATGATTGATGCTCTGTCAGAGAGAGACCAGACAAATCCCACTCATATTGCTGCTGTTATTAATAACCTTAATCTGTTTTTGTTTTGTTGTTTTTTTTTCTGATTTATTTTATTATTTCTTGTATTTATTTATTTATTTATTTTTTCTTCTCTCGCTAAGCCCTCTAAGGGATGGCCGGCGACAGCAGATGCAAACGGAGAGGAAGAAATAATAATGTTCCCTGCCAATGCCAAATCCGGCCTGGATTTGAAACACCGGGCGTCCGGGAAGACAACACTAACAAATTGGTAATTTCATATTTCTCATCTGTCGGGAGATGAGACGTGCTATCCTCGGCCTTAATATGAATCAGCGTGCCCCCCCCCCCCCCCCCCCCCACAGCTTTTCCTTTATAGCTTCCTTTTTTTAAGAGAAACTTTATTGATAATTAATATTCATCACATACAAAGACAAACTTCATATTTCAATACAGTATAGTGTAAAAACATTCACATAAATCTCACAATCATTTTATAAAACTAAATATACTTACTTTCTAAAATTGTGAACAAAAGTCCCATGCATTACTTTTATTAATTTGACAATCCAAGGTCCTTCTCTTTTTTAATTCTGGAAACAAATTGTTGGTCAATTTTCATTACAAATATTGGCACCACTTTAAAATAAGACTACCTTTACAAAAGGTTTATAAATGGTTTATAAAGGATATTACTAATGGTTATTAATTAGGCTGCAAATACTTTAAAACTCATTAATAAGCAGATAATAAATGTATAATAACAACATGTGACTTAAAAAATGGCAAAGTATGGATTCCACACTCATTTCTACTGTCAAACCTCAGATCTTTCTAGATACTGATCTGATCTTACTTTATGTTTTCCACCAATCAGCATTAAACTTATCATATTATTTTTTTTTCAATTATGTTTAACTCTTTACTATAAATTAAAGGACTCAGTTAAATTATTTGACTAAGCAAACAACGGATCACTGTTGCATTTTTTAACTGATGTGTTGTAACTGCTTATCAATGGTTTTAAAGCATTTGAAACCTAATCAATAATACTTAATAATCTAGTTTATAAACCATTTATTAACCATTTATAAGGGTAGTCTTATTTTAAAGTGGTACTGAAATATTTTGGTTTTATAGCTAAAACATTATTATTAGTGAACTTACTTCTTCTTTTATTATGTCTTCGTTCTGTTTCCAGTTATAATCAGAACAGCCATTATTAATAATATCATTCTTATCGTTCTTTTTCTGGAATATCTATTGGATTTTTTTTTTTTTTTTTAATCTCCAACCCAAATGCATTCAGATATTTTTCATATTTAATTTAGCACCAGAAGCTTTTTCGTAGTTTTTAAAATATATTCAAATATAATATTTAGTTCTTCACAGCTTCCCCCCCCCCCCAATAGTTCCACCATAGTTACCCATCCAACCAACCCCCATCCCCCCCCCCCCCCCCCCCAATCTGGCAGGAACAGTGAGATGTCTCAGGTCGGGCACAGTGGACAACCCTGAGCATTATGGTCTTAACGTTTCTCAGAAAAGTGTCCCGGGGGTTAATCCACACTTCCGTGAAAAGAGCGCACGGGGGGGTGCGAGGAGCTTATGGCAGATTTGCATTATTTACTGAGTTGCAATTTTCTGCCGCTCCAGAAGGAGATTAGCTGCCTCGTGGTGAAACAGATGAGACATATTCATGACCGCGGTCTATCACAAGCTGATAATAGTCCAACAAAAGGCTTGATTAAATTGTGCTCCACAGATGATTGGAAGCGGAGTTATTGTGTGTGTGCCCCCCTGCTCTCGGTGGGAACAGCCAGAAAACCTGTCGCTCAATAGATAAATTCATTTCGACGTTCCTGCCACCGCACCCGCCACTGCGCCCGACACTGCACCCGCCACTGCACTCGTCGCCAGTTCTGACCACCAGCCTGGTGTGTTTTGCCTGGTAAGTATGGGTTAGAGAAACAAATCAGAAGAGTAAACAGGAATTTCTGAGTTATCTTTCATGACTCCAGGCTATATTATTTGTATTTACTGGTTTGTTTTATTCACTATTCATATTCTCTAAAGACCATCTGAATAATAAGCAACAGTTCCAACATAACTCAAGACCAAGGTCTGCTCTAGTGAGACTTCAACAAGGTTCAACTCAAACAAAAATAAAAAAAAAAGTGGTCACACTTTCTATAAACGTTATGCCTGTTAAACTATAGGCTATAAACATACTCATAACACATGATAATGCATTTATAAAGCATTATTATAAACATGGCTATAAAAAAAGTCTCCGCCTGGATGTAAGTAAGTAAATTATGTGGGTTTGGTTGATGCTGCAGTTGGTCTGCAGGTTTAGGTTCAGCAACAGTATGTGCTAAAAGAATGAGGTCAGCTGACTACCTGAATATACTGAATATAGACCAGGTTATTCCATCAATGGATTTTTTTGTTCCCTGATGAACACGTCCATATTCCAAGATGACAATGCCAGGATAACGTTGCAGAAGCTTATTGAAACAATGCCACAGCGAATTTGTGCAGCGATCAAAGATAAAGGTGGTCCAATGAAATATTAGAGTCTATGATTTTTTTTTTTTGCCAGGCAGTGTATATATAACAATGTGCAACACATTACAACCATGTTTATTAAGTATGATAAATTGTGATCATAATGCATCATAAGCTGTGCTTTTAACATATTACACATTTATGTTAAAACTAATATATATCTATATCTGTTACTATTGTTAATATTTTTTGATGATGTACATCTGTCACTTTACTTGGAGTGGACAACAACAAACTATAATACATTAATATAAGCTTTTATAATAATTAATATAAATATAATACAATAGTGATTAAAAGTTATAAGCATAACATGCTTTGTTAAGGCAGCTTTGTTGAGGTTCTTGATAATGACATATAATATCTTAAAAAAAACATAGCTGATAATCAGTGTTATGATCACAATTCATAACACATGATAAACATAGCTTTAATATCTTATATATATATATATATATATATATATATATATATATATATATATATATATATATTGAGACATTTTCATTCGCCATGTTTATAATGGTTTATAAATGCATTATAATGTGTTATTAACAAGTTTCAAATGTATAATAGACATGATGTTGAAAAAAGGGCTACCAAAGGTTTGTGTAGCTCTCCGTTGTTAAATGTCTTAAATATAACAGATATATAAAATATTATGTTTGTGACTGTTTAAATGTATTTAAACAGACAAAAAAAGCATCATTTTATGACTAACAGGTGGGCTTACAGACCACACAAACGAAAACAACAGCCTGAAACTGTGTGTTACCAACATACATACATTTGTGGGAGTGTGTGTGTGTGTGTGTGTGTGTGTGTACAGCAGCAAATACAGCTTACACAAATGTGCGAGAGCAAAGTGCATCAAAGGCAGAGAAATGTAAACACTGATACTCTCTGACAACAAGTAAACAGTCCACAATGCATTGCTGCATTCCTGCGGAGAGAGAGGAACTATCCAGCACTGGCCATATCTGAGCGGTCACGCATCCAGTGAGCAAATATACCACACTTTTTATTTCTAGATAAAAGGTATTTCTAGGACTGACAAACTGATTAGCTTTTATTTACTAAATTAAACTGTTCCCCTGCATTTAATTCTAAGGCTGTGAACAATTTACTAATTTTTACTGCACTACTGATATAGTGTGAGACATATTTTTAATTACCTTAGAACTGTCTAGGAGCAAAAATCATAAAGTGGAACTTCAGGAGGGCACAACAACCTCCCATTACAATTATAAATAACATCATAGCTTTGCAGAAAATGAAAAATGGCTGAATAGCAAAAAAAGATGCAGAGCTTTCAGACCTCAAACAATGCAAAAAAAAAAAAAAAGTTTATATACATAAAATTTTAAGAGTTCAGAAAGCATGTTCTCCTCCACCAGTCTTACACACTGCTTTTGGATAACTTTATGCCTTTACTCCTGGTGCAACAAAAAAATTCAAGCAGTTCAGCTTGGTTTGGTGGCTTGTGATCATCCATCTTCCTCTTGATTATATTCCAGAGTTTTTTTTTAATTTGGTCAAATCAAAGAAACTCATGATTTTTAAATGCTCTCTTATTTTTCCAGAGCTGTAAATTTCTATATATATATTTTTTTTCAATTTAGAAGGTTAATTACTCACCCACCTAATAGGACTCTACTTTAATCACTAGTAATGTTTCCAACACTAGGAGAGTAAATACTAGCACATGCCTCCTTCAATACATGTAAGGTCAGACTCCGCCTCTTTTCAAATTGCTTTTGATGCAGAATCACTGGGTTGCATCAAATCACACTTATAGGAAAGCACCGGATGCCCAGCTCTAATACATCAGCTAACAGATGCCTGTGATGAACAACATCAAACTAGGAGTGATTAGGGGACAGAACCCTATATCTACCCATCCAGAGAGAGCCAGGCTAATTGTGCTCTCTCGGACTCTGGCTGCTGATGGCGTAGTAAGATAAAGTTAAATGTACAATTGTTTTAAATTGTTTTAAAAGAGAATAAACAGGGAAAGCTTTCAATTAGTGTCTCAATAAGCATGAACTGCAGTGATCACAGCTCCCCCAGGTGATGCTTTCTAACTATTTCTCTCTCTTTCTCTCTCTCTCTCTCTCTCTCTCTCTGTAACACACTTTAAATTAGAGCTCACCGGCTCTCCTCTCTTACCTCAAACACAGCGGAGGAGAGAAATAATCAGAAATGAAGGAAAGCAGAACAGATGTATGCAGACTATCACAGCAAGGGCAGATGCAGGCTGTGTTCTAAATGACTGAATTATATTCGCCTTTGATAGAATGAGAACACCCCCGCCATCCACCACAGGAAGTGACAACACAGGTGTTCAATGACAAACTCTACTGACAGAGGAAATAAAGCAGAAACGCTCCGACGACTGGATTAAAACACACTGTTTATTATTAATACACACAGTGCCTTTTAATCCCACCTACAGGCCACTATATTGTAAACACATACCTTCTACTACTATTGACTGGCCACTTTATTAGAAACACCAACCTTCTACTGTCACTCAATGCCACTTTAGTTCAAACACCTACCTTCTATATCTACTTATTGGTCATTTTATTAGAAACACCTACCTTTTATTTACTGTATTGTTCATTTTATTGGAAACACCTACTTTTTACTACTAATGACTGGCCACTATATTAGAAACACCAACATTTTATTCACTTAACAGGCCATTTTATTTAAAATACCCACATTCTACCACTACAGACTGGCCACTTTATTAGAAACACCTATCTTTTATTTACTATACTGGTCATTTTATTGGAAACACCTACCTTCTACAATCACTCACTAGCCACTTTATTAGAAACACATACCTTCTACTATCACTAACTGGACACTTTATTAGAAACACCAACTATCTGCTGACTGGACACTTTATTAGAAACAGCAACATTCTACTATCACTAACTGGCCATTTTATTAGAAATACCCACCTTCTACTGACTGCCCACTTTATTAGAAACACCTACATTTTACTTCCACTCACCGGCCACTTTATTAGAAACACCTGCCTTTTACTTCCACTCATCGGCCACTTTATTAGAAACACTTACCTTAGACTACTACTGACTGGCCACTTTTTTAGAAACATCAACATTCTACTATCACTAACTGGCCACTTTATTAGAAACGCCAATATTCTACCATCACTAACTGGCCACTTAATTAGAAACACCAATATTCTACCATTCTACCATTATTGGAAACCCTTATATTTTATTTAATTGACTGATCACTATATTAGAATCACCTAGAAACATCAGCATTCCTTTTTAAAAAAAATAACGTATGTTTAATTCACTGGCCATTTTATTAGAAACACCTACCTTCTACTTATATGTCTACAGGTGTATATCTCTGAGTGGTTATGAAGAACACTAGGAAAATATAGGAAAACTGGACAGTGTCTCCAGACATCTAATATCTACTAGAATATAACTTCATCCCTGGATTTTCCTAACATGGAAAGCCTCATAAACAGAAGTTTCTGGATTATGAATATTTCTGTACTATATGGTTTCTCTTCTTCTTTGAGCTAAACCGACCCAGAAGCGTGCAGCCCCAGTGGAGCATTAGCCAGCACTAATATAATACTAATACCCCACACTACCACACACTGCACATTACAGCCCGCCAGTGAAGCTCATTCAGCAGAGCAGCATAAATTAGCCGTGACTCCCCGGCATGCTCCCTGAATGCCTAATGCTCACCTGTCCACAGCGCCCACACACACACACACACACACACACACACACACACACACTAGCAGCTATTTCCCCACAACCACATACATATACCCCGAAAACTACACTTTATTACTCTACTATAATCACGAAAAATAGGCCAGCCAGAGCCCAGAGAGGTTAGAGAAGCAGACTGGGGACCACAGGGTGACCAGTTTGATCCCCTGAACCAGCAGGAATTGAGGGCAAAAGAGCATAAGAACAAGCGCTTGTCATTCCCTCAGTATTCATGGCTTGAACAAAAAGACCTAACCCCCAACTGCTGCCCAGGTGCTGAGCTGGCTTCCCACCATGGCAGGTGTGCGTGGGTTCGAATATGGGTTAAATGTGGAAGCTACAGCTTTGGTAACACGATGAAAGTGATGAATTTCAATTATATTTAAAAAAAAAAATGTTTTTTTACAATGATAGACACTTCAATTATATATAATTTATTAAAATTCAATCCTGCAACACATTCCAAAGCAAGCAAGTTAGCATTGGAGTAATTCAAGTGTAGTAATGAAATAAAATAAATAAATTAGACAAAAATAAATTGATTGATTAATTCCATGATTTCAAGCACGTAGCATTAACAAGTCATTGTAATCGTGACTTGGTATAAAAGCAATATTTACACAATGCTGGGTGATCTTTGAGGAGCAAAGAGGAGCATAATGTACCCAGTTTGCAACACATGCATGAGAAAATAATTAAAATGTTACAATACAATATTCATCAAAGAAATATTGGAATGGATTTGGTTACTTTCCTCCAGAGCCTCCCTCATCTGCTGACTTGCTACAGTCAGCAGGTACAGATCCCTCCCTCAGACAAAGTCTGCCTGCTAATCTTGCTGTGTACTGTTTGGATCTAAAATATATATCAAAATGACTGGTGAATCTTCAACTGATCTAGTGGATGTTGCTCTGGTGGGGGTAATGGGTGAGGGGTGGTGCCAGGGGTGGTTCTATGCAGGTTTCCTTTATTGTAATTACACAATTGTGATGTCACAGTAAGGGCAGTATTTGGTAACACTTTACTTGGATGGTCCATTTTATGGCCTTGTTGATGCTCAACTGACATTCAACTAACACTTAATTGAATGTCCATTAAATTTAACTTAACACTATGTTGAATGTAAATGATTCAAAATAGACCCTAACCCTACACCTAACCCTAACCTTAACCCTTAATCAACCAGAAAATCTAACCCTACACCGAACCCTAGCCTTAACCCTTAATCAACCATAAAATCAAACCCTACACCTAACCCTAACCTTAACCCTTAATCAACCATAAAATCTAACCCTACACCTAACCCTAACCTTAACCCTTAATCAACCATAAAATCAAACCCTACACCGAACCCTTACCCTAACCCTTAATCAACCATAAAATCTAACCCTACACCGAACCCTAACCTTAACCCTTAATCAACCCTAAAATCTAACCCTACACCGAACCCTTACCCTAACCCTTAATCAACCATAAAATCTAACCCTAACCTTAACCCTTAATCAACCATAAAATCTAACCCTACACCTAACCCTAACCTTAACCCTTAATCAACCATAAAATCTAACCCTACACCTAACCCTAACATTAACCCTTAATCAACCATAAAATCTAACCCTACACCTAACCCTAACCTTAACCCTTAATCAACCATAAAATCTAACCCTACACCGAACCCTTACCCTAACCCTTAATCAACCATAAAATCTAACCCTACACCTAACCCTTACCCTAACCTTAACCTGAACTTAAAATCTAACCCTAAACCCAATCCTAAAATATAAAGATAAGCGTTTGGGTTAGAGTTGAATGTAGGTTTATATTCAATAGAGAATCATTTACTTTCACCTTTTAGTTCATTTGCATTTAATAGACATGTAGTTGAATGTTAGTTGAATGTCAGTTTAGCATCAAAGAGGCCATCAAATGGACCCTCCAAGTAAAGTGTTACCCAGTATTTAGTCCTGATTTAGTTAGTACAGTATTTGGAAGTCAGAATTACTTGTGATGTTAAAATTACATCTTATTGTGACGTCACAATAAGGGAGCATCCAAACGGCTCATAGATGCATATGATTTTTGACACCAAACTTTTTGACATGATTGTCAGAAATTGGATCGATGGATTTTCTGAGCTTGGAGTGTTTATAGGGGGAGTCGAGAGCCACGTGGAAATACAAAATCATGGAAAAAAGTGAGTTTTGCATAATATGTAAACTTTAACTATCTTTCTTAGGCATGCCCATGCATTTTTAAACAAGACATTGTAAACCACATGGTACACACTTTAAAAAGCATCAATAGATGTATGTATATTATCAGACTCATATTCTCAGAGGGTTCTGATAGTTCTGGAAGGTGGTGGAGCTCACAGCCGCTCCTGATGGGTACTCTCATTAATAATCTTGGCTGGAGAGCACCAGCACCACCTCAGTGACGTGCCAGTCACCATCAGCCGCCTGGCAGCGCCGGTACGGCTGTGGCGGAGTGTGGTGACACACTGGGAGAGGAACGATACACAGGGGAATGAGTGCCAAATCCCCCCCCTGTACCGTCTCAGCCAGACAAACAGGGGATCCTCTAACCATCCATCAAACTCAGGCTCATGCCATATATCTCTGTCTTTGTCTCTGTCTCCTAGGCCAGGGTAGCTAGGAGATGCTGTCTGAGGAGAGACATCACGCTCTCACACACTTACACACACTCAAATACACAAAAACACACTCATATGGTGTGATGAGCAAAGTTGGGGAAACAAAAGAAACAGGTCGGGGGGGGGGTCCAATCCCCCCCAGGGCCAGGAGATGGGAGAAAATCTCCAATAACACTCGGCACCGCCGGACCGCCGGGGTGAGAAAAAATAAACCCACCAGGTCGGAGGTGTGTTCCAGACCACTCTACGTAATCCCACTGATCTCTACTACCCTCCTGTTTGTGTGTGTGTATATATGTGTGTGTGTGTGTGTGTGTGTGTGTGTGTACGAGAGCATTTTCCCCTCTTTTTTAGGAAGACCACTGAAGTACACGGCTGCAGGCTAGCCCACCCAGATGACTGGCAGCTGGATCTCTGGGCTTTATGAAGTTTTATATTTGTCGATCAGTGGGAAATTCAGACATCACAACACGCTGTTCTGACAGGGCTCCACAGAGCCGGACGTTCAACACAGCATCCCGCCAGACTGGTACTGAGGGAGGGGTTCGGACAGGCTGTGCAGTTCAGACAAAAATATTCTGTCCTAAAAATACGGTAACACTTTATTTGGATTTACATTTGGTGGCCTCTTTGATGCTCAACTGACATTCAACTAACATTCAACTACATGTCTATTAAATGCAAATGAACTAAAAGGTGAAAGTAAATGATTGTCTATTGAATATAACCCTACATTCAACTCTAATCAAAACATTTATCTTAATATTTTAGGATTGGGTTTAGGGTTAGATCTTAAGTTTAGGTTAAGGTTAGGGTAAGGGTTAGGTGTAGGGTTCGATTTTATGGTTGATTAAGGGTTAAGGTTAGGGTTAGGTGTAGGGTTAGATTTTATGGTTGATTAAGGGTTAAGGTTAGGGTTAGGTGTACGGTTAGATTTTATGGTTGATTAAGGGTTAAGGTTAGGGTTAGGTGTAGGGTTAGATTTTAGGGTTGATTAAGGGTTAAGGTTAGGGTTAGGTGTAGGGTTAGATTTTAGGGTTGATTAAGGGTTAAGGTTAGGGTTAGGTGTGGGGTTAGATTTTATGATTGATTAAGGGTTAAGGTTAGGGTTAGGTGTAGGGTTAGATTTTATGATTGATTAAGGGTTATGGTTAGGGTTAGGTGTAGGGTTAGATTTTAGGGTTGATTAAGGGTTAAGGTTAGGGTTAGGTGTAGGGTTAGATTTTAGGGTTGATTAAGGGTTAAGGTTAGGGTTAGGTATATGGTTAGGTTCTATTTTAAATAAGTTACATTCAACATAGGGTTAAGTTAAATTTAATGGACATTCAATTCAGTGTTAGTTGAATGTCAGTTGAGCATCAACAAGGCCATAAAATTGACCATCCAAGCAAAGTGCTACCAAAAAAACTACGAAAAATGTTGCAATAAACACTAAAAGCTTATAAAAATGATGTCAAATTCATTATGGGCCCTATCGTACACCCTGCACAAGGTGCGTCATAATCCTCCTTGCTATCTTACTTTATTTTTCTTTGTCTTTATGTCTTATAAACGCTGAAATCTAACGCAAATTAATGAGTCAAGTGAAGTCAAGTAGTTTTATTGTCAATACTGCATGCGCACAGGACGTACAGAGGATTAAAATTACGTAACTCTCCTTCCCAAAGTTACAACAAATACAGTGATATAAAATTTACAGGTATAGACAGACGTGAGACAAGAGACACAAGACACTAGTGCAGTAGTGATGGGGGGGATTAAGAGGGAATTACAATAACATTGTAAACAGAACAGAACCCGTATAAACATCAGTACAAACATAGAGGTGGTAAAGTGAACAAGTGCATACAGGTCTTAAAAGTTCACAGTTGTAAATAAATCTGTTCCAAAAGTTATACAGATTAAGCATGCACTGTTTTGTCTATTTTATTTTAGATGTCAATAATTATTACCATCTCAAAACTTTCTCTAAAGTAGAAATGTTTCCTTTTTGGGTTGAAAAGTTGCTGCTGATTCCAGTATATTCCTTTTACACAGACACACACACAGACACACACACACAATACACAGTAATGACATAAACTGTAATTCATTAGCCCTTTATGCTTGAAGTTTATTGTTCACTTATTAATCTTAAGCCTTATTAATCAGTAACTGCTATAAAACTAATTGGCATATTAAACAGTTATTGACACACGTTCAACAAAGTTTAAGACTTCCTTATAATGACGAAAGAGAGAGAGGGAGAGAGAGAGAGAGGGGGAGAGAGAGAGAGAGAGAGAGAGAGAGGTACTGAAAAGAAAGCGAGAGAGAGAGAGAAGGAAAGAGAGAGAGAGAGAGAGAGAGAGAGGGAGAGAGAGAGAGAGAGAGAGAGGTACTGAAAAGAAAGTGAGAGAGAGAGAGAGAGGGAGAGAGAGAGAGAGAGGGAGAGAGAGAGAGAGAGAGAGAGAGAGAGAGAGAGTGAGAGAGAGAGAGAGAGGTACTGAAAAGAAAGCGAGAGAGAGAGTAAGAGAGAGATCCTTTTTTTGTTTTTTACTTTTAAATGACCTTTATTAGAACCCAGTCTAAAACAAGTCAATAAGATTAAGACAGATTAAACAATTTTAAAGTAGATTAAAATAAATTTCTGCAATAAAACAAATAATTTGAAATACATCATAAAAGAGAGAAAAAAAGAGAGAGAAGTAGTAAAAAAGAAAGCGAGAGGGAGACATTTTGAGAGATATTTTGTTTTTTATTTATCCATATGAAATACCATAGGTATTTTAATGTATATATTTTTCATATTTATTGTCATTGTTATTTTTTTACCTTTCGTATAATAACTACTTGTTTTATTGCTTTTGCAAAAGTTGTTAAGTGCAATTTGTGGCGATAATTTCACATATTTCACATTAAAAAATTGATTTGAATTGAGAGAGAGAGAGAGAGAAAAGTAGTGAGAGAGAGAGAGAGAGCGATTACAACTAATAACACTGTTATTGATGTCTTATTGATTTTTAATATATATATATATATATATATATATATATATGTATAAGGTATGTTAATGTATATATTTTTATATTTATTGTTATTTTTTACCATTTATAAAAAAGAGACAGAGAGACAGAGAGAGAGACATGTAGTAATTGAGAGAGAGAGAGATAGAGAGAGAGAGGTTGTAAATGAGTGAGTGAGGTAGTGAAAGATATCAGTCTAATCCTAGTTAACTCCAGCCACTTTAAATGACTCCTAAAGAGCTGAGTCACGAGTTTACCCACGCGGAGCTGCCTCATGACTCATCAAACTGCCCGTCTCCATCACGACCCGCCACACGGACATTAACAACATCATAAACAAATTACAGACATTAAACCATTTAAAAATGCTAAACAGAGCGCCCAGTCCAGTGTGCTCTCGCGCTCTCTCGCTCTCTCGCTCGCAGGAGTAAGACAGCAGTAAGACCATCTTTCCATTAATGTCTCATCCAAGGTCAGGAGAGAGATCCCCGATCATAAATCTACAGGAACAGAGGGGGATTTTTAATGGTCCCACCACTTGGCTGGGAATAAAACACAGGCCGACTCCATTATAATGTAATTGCACTTTTTATGTATTTAACTACTGACCTGAAAAGAACAACTGCATTCATTTAACTGCACTGAAGCCCTTTATAATGCAGGTAGGGGGTGGGGAAAGAGTCTGTGTGTGTGTGTGTGTGTGTGTGTGTGTGTGTGTGTATGTGTGCGTGTGTGTCACGAGAAGGCCTCACACACCCCAGGCAAGATGTAAATGTATTTTTAATGAGACAATGGCAACTTTCAGGCATGACTGAGCACAGTGAACTGTCAAATCATACACTGACATGCCAAAAGTCACGGGACAGCAGTATGTTAGTTGCTGGGTTGGGAACACCCACACCTGTTGTATAGAGTGAATGAGAATAAACAGTGGTCAGTGTGCTCATGGCAAGGCAACATGAATTATTGGACACTTTACAATAAGAATCACAAATAACAGTAATTAAGACAGTAATAAACATTGATAAATGGTTAACTAATGTCTCAACTATATATTAAAGGCTGTTAGTTAAGATGGGATTAAACATTTGTGACTATTAATCCTCAAGGATGTTGTACATTTACAGCACTGGAAAAAAAAAATAATAAGAGACCACTTAAAAAAGATCAAAACTCCAAATTGAAAACTCCTGGAATATAATCAAGAGGAAGACGGATGATCACAAGCCATCAAACCAAACTGAACTGCTTGAATTTTTGCACCAGGAGTAAAGCAGCATAAAGTTATCCAAAAGCAGTGTGTAAGACTGGTGGAGGAGAACATGATGCCAAGATGCATGAAAAAAACTGTGATTAAAAACCGCCAGGGTTATTCCACCAAATATTGTTGATTTCCGAACTCCAAAAACTTTATGAATTTGAACTTTTTTTTTTTGTTTGCATTTAAGGTCTGAAAGCTCTGCATCTTTTTTGTTATTTCAGCCATTTCTTATTTTCTGCAAATAAATGCTCTAAATGACAATATTTCTATTTTGAATTTTGGAAGAAATGTTGTCTGTAGTTTATTGAATAAAACAACAATGTTCATTTTACTAAAACCTATACCTATAAATAGCAAAATCAGAGAAACTGATTACTGGCAAACCTGAGTGTGGAAATGGGACTTGTTGGATTGACGGTGGGCATGTTTAGAGTTGTGCTACACAGTTCTAATAAGAAAATCCTGGCTGAAGCTCTACTGACATGAGCTGCCAGTGTTTAAACTCAGCATGTTTCTACAGAGTTACTACAGAAATATAATCTTTAAAGGTCCTTTCACTGAATTTTACAGCACTCTGAAGCATTTGTTGCTGATTTTAGGGCACACTGATTTTTATTTTTTTTTTTAAGAAAATGGTATTCAGAGCAGTCAGAGATTCTCAGTGCTGGAGCTGTGTGATGGACAGTGACAGTAGAACAGGCTTTAAATGCTGGAAACACTCTTCTGTTTGGAATTCATCGGGACCAAGGCCTCGGCGGACGGAGGCGGACGCGCCGCTCACCCACAGACAGCGGAGGGACAAAGAGCATAATAACTCCTGAAAAGAAATGACAGGAGGAATATATATAACAGACAGCAGCCGCAGCCAAATAAATCTCAGCCAAATCCCACCCAAGGTTGACAACAAATAAAAAATGGGGGTGAAAAATCGGATCTGCGGAGGGCAGCTTTTATTGGCAAATGTTATAAGGGAAAATGTCACAGTGACTGTATGAAATATAAGCTGCACGAGGGCACTGAGACACGCTGGAATGGTGATGGAAGAGCCGTGGATGGATGCACTGGTTTATCAAAGGGAGACCCAAAACCAGAACGGAGCATCGGAGCATGTTGGGGTCTTATCTTACACCCTGTCAGCAGTCTATTTCCATGCCTTACGTTTAAATAGCAAAAGAAATAATAAATTTATCTACACTGAAGGGCATGGTGGTCTTGAAATGATGTTGTGTTCAGGTCAATTTCTAAAGCATTGCTATCTTGGCAACAGAAAACACAGGTGAGCCAATGACTGAATACAACCTAGGCAGATGTCAACACTTTTAGATGTTCATTACTATCTTGGCAGCCCGCTCGTTATACACACAAAAAGACATGCAGCAATACACATGGCTTCCATTTAAATAGACCTTTTTGCCAAGGAGCGTTGTGGTCTTGAAATGATGTGTTCAGACAAATTCCTATAAAATTTGAGTATTGCTATCTTGACATTGGAAAACACAGGTAAGCCAATGACTGAATACAACCTAGACAGACGTCAGCAGTCAGATGTTCATTGCTATCTTGTCAACCCGCTTGTTATACACACAAAAAAAACATGCAGCAATACACATGCCTTCCATTTAAATAGACCTTTTTGCCAATGAGCACTGTGGTCTTGAAATGATGTGTGTTCAGACAAATTCCTATAAATTTTGAGTATTGCTATCTTTACAATGGAAAACACAGGTGAGCCAGTGACTGAATACAACCTAGATAGACGTCAATACCTTTAGATTTTCATTGCTATCTTGGCAGCCCGCTCGTTATACACACAAAAAGATATGCAGCAATACACATGCCTTCCATTTAAATAAACCTTTTTGCCAATGAGCGTTGTGGTCTTGAAATGATGTGTGTTCAGACACATCCCATGTTCCTATAAATTTTGAGTATTGCTATCTTGGCAACAAAAAACAAAGGTGAGCCAATGACTGAATACAACCTAGACCGACGTCACAACCTTTAGATGTTCATTGCTATCTTGGCAACCCGCTTGTTATACACACAAAAAGACATGCAGCAATACTTCCATTTAAATAGACCTTTTTGCCAGTGAGCACTGTGGTCTTGAAATGATGAGTGCACAGAAAAATTCCTATAAATTTTTAGTATTGCTATCTTGGCAATGGAAAACACAGGTGAGCCAATTACTGAATACAACCTAGACAGATGTCAACATCTTTAGATGTTCATTGTTATCTTGGCAACCCAAGTGCAATGCAAGTACACAATGCTCGTTATACACAATACAAAATAAAACAACATTTTGCTGTTCCAGTAAATAACCTTTTAATGCTCCTTTACCGTCGCCATTAAAATAGCAAATTTGCCAAAGTCAGAGGGCATATGGTTCTGAAAGGGAATGGCAAGTGATATGCTAATTGATTTATTCATTTTTTTTCATTTTTCATTTAATTTTAGATGTACTTTTCCCGTCGTTATGATAGCAAAGACACACTGACATGCCCTAAATCAAGCTACAAGCTGCACAGAGCACAGTTGACTGCTCGCCCACAGATCGCTAAAATACAGCCCTTGGTCTCAGTGTGTGTTTTTGAGTTTGTGTGAGTGTGTGTGTGTGTGTGTGTGTGTGATAACGACTGTGCACTTGATTCTCCATAAGAAAACAGAAGGACTGAGGCCTGTGGGGGGCGTCACCCACGTCCCCCCTCCATCTCCGCCGTGGCGGCTCCTCCGTGGTGGTAATTGCGTTTAAAGCCGGCTGATTAAATTTGGCCATCCTTCCCGCAATTGTTTCCTATGAATCTTTATGAAAAATGGCTCCGATTAAAGGATTATGGAATTATCCAGAGCAAGGAGCATCTGGGTATTTATTTGAAGGAAAAAGAAAGAAAGGAGGAGGGAAAGAAGTGTGCGTGTGTGTGAGGGGTGTTGGGGGGTGGTGTGGGGTGGGGGTTGTTTGTAAAAGTGAGGATTCTCCTTTTGTCTCTAACTACAGCTGAAATCAGTTTCTCTGATGTTTCTATTTATAGGTTTATGTTTGAGTAAAATGAACATTGTTGTTTTATTCTATAAACTACAGACAACATTCCTCCCAAATTCCCCCAAAAAATATTGTCATTTAGAGCATTTATTTGCAGAAAACGAGAAATGGCTGAAATAACAAAAAAAGATGCAGAGCTTTCAGACCTCAAATAATGCAAAGAAAACAAGTTCATATTCATAAAGTTTTAAGACTTCAGAAATCAATATTTGTTGGAATAACCCTGGTTTAACCCTGTTTTTTTTTCTCATGCATCTCGGCATCATGTTCTCCTCCACCAGTCTTACACACTGCTTTTGAATAACTTTATGCTTTACACTCCTGTACATCACAATAACCATACAGTCAAAGTTACTGCTGGAGATTAGAAAAGTGTGTTTGTGTTCGTGCGCATCCTTATTTAATGTATAACTCAATTTTTATAACTCAAAGATTACACACACATACATTTTATTTTTTTTATTTAATTTCCAGTTGAGGGATGTGTGTATGTCACACCACAGAACACATTTACAGTGTAGTGTGTTAAAAACGTAAAATAATAAATAAATAAATAAATATTAATGTAGTAGGAAATCTGAAATATCTGCTACAATATCTATTATCTATTATTTTAGGTAACATCCATATTATGGCGAGAACTGCTCAACTAAGTAAAAATTAAAAATGACTAAGAAACGAAAGTTAGTCAATCCCAAACATTTTTAGAACTTTAAAAGTATCTGTCAATGATGTCTGATATGATGAAATTGGCACTAATCAGGACTGCCCCAGAAAAGGAAGAGCAAGAGTTACCTCTGTTGTACAGCAGTTTATCAGTTCATAGGAGTACCTAAATGCTAAATGCAAAGTATTTTTGTTTGTTTAACAGTAATTTTAAGTTACTACATGATTCCTTGTATGTGTTCCTTCATAGTCAGATCACTTCACTATTCATTTATAAAAGTATCCTCAACAACCAGCAGCCATGAGCTCCTTTAAGCAGATGAAGGAGCATCACAGAACTCTGAAGATTCCCACAAACAGCAGAATCTTTAAGTAGACTCTGAAGTGTTTTCAGGAAATCGTTTCTGCAGCTTTATAATGTATCTGAAAAGGCTGTTAACAGGAACTGTGGAGGTCAAGTTAAGGTCTGGAGGAACAACAAGAAAACATGCTGAGAGGAGTCCTCATAGAATTCCTAGAAAGCAGATTGACTGCAAAAGACCTTCAAGAAGGTTTAGCCGAGTCTGATGCGGTGCATATATAGAGAGAGAAAAGTATAGTAAAAATGATCAATAACTCCTGATAAATGATTAATGATCTTCTCATGTGGAGACGTGAAGGGGATGTGCTGTATGATACAGACCTCCCCGGTGAAGGTGGGCTGGAGTTTGGTACAGGGAAGGTTGAGTGTTTAGTTCACCTGGAGAGCGGCACTGGCTATTTAACCACACAATGGCCCAATCAGGCGGCACAAGAGGGTCTGAATGGACTCTGTTGTGCAAAATAAAGAAACAAATGAAAACAGCAGCCCACAGAGAGAGAGAAAGAGAGAGAGAGAGAGAGAGAGAGAGAGAGAGAGAGGGAGACAGAAGCTGGTTGTTGAGGAACACTTTAGGCATTTCAATGAGTTCTGGAAGGCTATGATTCAGTGAGGAAACAAAAAAATAAAACTTCAAATTAAACTAAATCATATCCAACTAATGACCAAATACAAAATTTAAGATGATTCACTGAAGGGAAGAATTCAAAATGAATTGAGGTGAAATTCTAGATTTCATAATTAATTTGAATTATATAATTTACTACATAAATACAAATAAATGTTTGAACTTACTTGTGGTGAAATTTAAGATTTCATGACATTTTATAAGAGAGTCGTTTGTGATGAGTCTAATCCAATGAATCTTTAGGGAATTTCAGTTTTTATGATTCATGAATCAATTCAGAAAGAAATTAATTATGCTAAGGAAATGTACAATATCAAGGTTCACTAAATTATTTTGTATCAAATGGAAATCTAATGAAATCACAAAAAGATTTAAGATTTCATAGTACACTAAATGATTTCGCAAATAATTAAATTTAAATGAATCATGACAAAAAATCCAATATTTAACTGAATCATTGAGTACATAATGCAATGAATGAACTGAATTGAGATTTAATTCAAGATATAACTTATAGATTAGAAAGACAGAAAGAAAGAAAGAAAGAAAGTGGAAGGTAGCAAAAGACAGAGAGAGATACAGAGAAAGAGAGAGGGTGAGAGACAGAGAGAGAGACAGACAGAGAGAGAAAGCAAGAGAGAGAAAGTGAGAAGGATAAAGAGAGGGAGCAAGAGACAGAGTGAGAAACAAAGAGAGAAAGAGAAAGCAGGAGGTAAGGAGAGACGAGAGAGAGACAGAAAGAGAGAGAGATTGAGAGGGAGTGAGAGACAGACAGAGAGATACAGACAGAGAGGAGGTAAGAGACAGAGAGAGATTGAGAAAGAGAGAGAGAGAGAGAGAGAGAGGGGGCTGGTGGTGGAGCGATACTTCAGGCATTAGAGTCGGGGGTCTGCAGGCTGCATGTGAATGAGCTCTGGAAGACTGAGCTTCAGTGAGGGAATAAAAATAAAAACAATAGAACGGAATCTAAAGAGCAGCTGAATACCAATCAGCCCACTCAGAGCAGCCTGAGGGGTCCCAGCGGAGGTCACTGTTCAGGTGGCCACTACTAGCCAGAGAGTTCTGAGTCCAGGAACTGCTATAGAGCATCAAGCTCATTAACATATTCACCCAAGACTGAACCAGAGCAAACCATGCTTCACTATTAACTATCATGTGACTCCTGACACTGGCCTGGTACCACTTTACAATAAGACTACCCTTATAAAGGGTTTATAAATGGTTTATAAATTAGATTATTAAATATTATTGATCAGGTTGTAAATTCCTTAAAAAAACATTGATTAGCAACAGTAATATGTTGTTTGCTTGGTCATTTAATTCATAGTAAATTAGAGTAAATATTTTTATAGGACAGGTTTAATGCTGATTGATGTAAAACACAAAGTAAGATCGGTATCTAGAAAGATCTGAAGTTTGATAGAATAAATGACTGTGGAATCAATATTTAGCATATTTTCAGTTCAGTGTTGCCATTTATTTTCATGTGTTGTATTAATGGGTTTAAAATAATTTGCAACCTAATTTATAGCCATTCATAACCACTGTATAAAGGTAGTCTTATTTTGAAGTGGTACCAATATTTTGATAAATACTTTAAAAGTAACGTAATGCAAATATATATAATAAATTAATGGATTCATTGAATATTTGACAACCAAATTTATTCTACACTTTTGGTGGTCTGACGAAAGCCACAATTTCAGTTTATACCATACAATGATGTTTTGTTGTTTAAGACACACTGTGGATTGTTGTTACTTACATTTGTTGTAACATACAGTTTTTACAGAATTTACATTAAGCAGACGCAGACATTCAGATGTCTACAAGGCCAGTGGTCCTCAAACCAGTCCTCCCGGACCCCCATATGGTCCACAATTTAGTTCCAACCCAAGTTACAAAACACAGAGTGAAAGCAAAACTGATGACCATCTGGAAATCAATGAGGAACAGGTTCAGAGTCATTGCTTTGGGTCACTTATTCAAAGAAATATGGAGAGCTTTGATAGATATTTTACAATTTAATCAAGTTTCGGGACGTTTCATTTGTGCAACTTTTGCCGCTTTTGGCGTATCAGTGCATGTAGGAAATATAAAATATTTTAAACGTATTTATAATGTATTACAGACACATAAAAAAGGCTTTTACATCCATTAATTATTAGTTTTAGTCTTTTTAACCCTTAAATTATGTTTATTTGTCAGGAACAGCAATGGTGTTCTGGGGTTCATTTGACCTGGTGCATGTTTAATTATCTAAAAGATGTCTGAAACCCCCAAAAAATCCTTTAAAGCAGTGTAAATATATATATATATATATATATATATATATATATATATATATATATATATATATATATATATATATATATATATGAAGAGTCATGAAGAGATAGATGCTGTCTTCTGCGTCATCCTGCTCTTCACATGCTCATCCCCTATTATCTTCAAGCTGTATTTAAAGATCTCACCTCCTGTAATCCAGCTCAGTTCCCTCATGAGACCTGCGTTAATCCCTTAAACTGCAGGAGTATTATTCTGTTAACTCTTTAAAGCAGGAGAGATTGATCTGCCTAATCTTTTCTTTTAATTCAGACCCAACATTCGACATTTACAGTGCAACAAAAAAAGAAAAAGAGAGACTAAAGAGAGTGTAGGAGGAGATTTGGGATTTTTATGGCTTCTGCTTTTAACTAGAAGGTCTGAATGGTCCTTATGAACAGAAGTATGACTAGGATAACACTGAGGAACCTGTGGGAGATATGGGGAGAATGTGAGGAGCCAATAGGATACTAATGATACTTGACTGGGAAGTGGTATATTGGAGCTTCAATTATAGTTTTGCTTTTCTATCCAGTGTTTATTGACACCCCTTCAAAAACTCTACTGCTTCAGCTACTATAAAGAACCAACATGTATTTTTTAAATTTTATAACACTCATAAAACTTATAAAAAAAGAAAAGGATGTGTGATCATTTATTAAGGAAACATGCTAACATTAAGCAAGTCAGTATAATCCTCTTTGAAGTGTCAATTGTCCAGAAATTCTGATTTAATCTGATGTTTAGCCACTGATTCCACTCACTGCCCAATCCTCAGTCCTTGAGGATATCCACACCCCAGGTTGCCAGGTATACAACACAATGGCACAATAGCACGCAAATACAGTGTGCTACAGCCTCACCATCCTTTCATAAAGCTCCACAACCAGAGAAAGCAAAACAAGACAGCTTGGAGCCCAGAAGGACTACAAAACAGATACTGAGCAGAAGAATAACATTAGTGAGCTAAAGTTAGCCAACCATAGCTAGGTCATTTTAAGTAGTTTTATCATTCGGGTCTTGCAGTCAATGATCCATGGCACCTTTTCTTAGTCAGATTTATGAGGTGGAGTTACCTGGAATTCAGGCTTTCAGTTAACAGCTGTGCTGAACTCATCAAGAGTTAATTACTTGAATTTCTTGCCACTTAATAAAGTGTTTGAGAGCATCAGTTGTAAAGCTGTGATCCATATTATGGTAAGAACTACTCAACTAAGTTGTCAGTCAATCTGAAACATTTCAAAAACTTTAAAAGTATCCATAAGTGACGAGCAAAAGCGTTATGATGAAAATGGCTCTCATCAGGACTGCCCCAGAAAAAGAAGAGCAAGAGTTTCCTCTGTTGTATAGGATCAGTTAATTAGAGTTACCAGCCTCAGAAACCACAAGTTAACAGCACCTCAGATAAGATAGCACCTACATGCTTCACAGAGTACTTGCTAAAACCAATTAAATTCTTACACTGCTTACATTGCATTGCTCTAAAAAATTCGTAGAATCATTACTTCTCTAGTAGAGACAAAAGTTAAATAAACTCTTTTTTTTTCTTTAATACCCTTAATTTTGGACGAAACAAACCAAATTGCATAAGCAGGTGTCCTAATACTTTTGACCAAATAAGAAACTGTTCAAATAAGAAACTAGGAAACTAGGAACTTTGATGATATTAAAAAGTAACTGCTTCAAACAAATCCTCTACAAATATAATATAAAAATAGACTTTTCTTCTTTTCTTCCACACCACCCACCTAACTCGGGAGATAACTGGAGCAGAGGTGCACAGCTGGATGTCGACGGCTTGTCAGTTATTGTTAGCCGCGCTGCTGCTAAAACTAGCTGACTGAACACCTAGCGTGCATTGTGTAATCCACAGATGAGCTCATGTGGCCCCGCCGTATTATATAAAAGTGGATGAGAGACATCTCTCTTAGCGGCGGAATGACCTCAGATCAGCGCCCTGCCCCAAAAACAAAAGGCAGGGGGTTGGAGGGGAAGAGGAAGGGGAGGGGCGTGTATATATTTAGCGGCGTGAACTCATGTGTGTGGCAGCATCCACCTGGGTCACCCCTCCGCTCGGTGGGGCAGATGTACGTGGAAGCGCAGAGCTGTTCATGTGCCATTCCCCTCCATCGCCCGCCGCAAAACGCCAGAGCTGAAAATAAACGCATTCATTATTGAGCTACGGGGGGGGGGGGGGGGGGTAGTCCGCTCGGCTGCTGGCTGAACGAGCTCCTCAAATCCAGGAGTCGGTGCTTGGTTTGCTCTGAGGCACACCATCTGCTTTCCATCCTTTTATTCATCTCCAACAGTCCAGTAGCTTTCTTTTCCCTTTCCTTTCTGACTGGCCTGACCTTATTACACTGTTGTGGCACCAGGCAGTTGTTGCGTTTAGACCAAAGCCCTTATAAACAACTCAGTCCATTATATGCACATCTTGACAATGTTTCTGGACAGACCAAGCTTCTTCCAAACTGGTAGACCACCCAAAACTGTCAACTGACAAGCAACACTTCAAGCTTTCAACTCTGAGAGAGACAAGAAAATCAAACTAAAAAAAAATCAGACTAAAAAAAAATCTAACTTTAATTTCACTGCTTGATTCAGATCTGAAAACTTTCACAAGTGTTCATGTGTCCATCCTTCCATGTGAGAATAGTACTCAAACTGTCTGAAATGATGTAAAGCTGGTCAAGAAACTCATATCTAACATCATATTAAGCAAAAGCTTGATTCAGATGGGATTAGCAAAATACAGGTGCATAAAAAAAAAAATATATATATATATATATATATATATATTTCAATCTTTGAAAAGACTCAATATTAAATAGATGTATTACACACAGAATGATCTATTTGAAGTCTTTTACAGCCAATGAAAACCCCGAAAATCAGTGCCTCCGAAAATCAGAATACTATATAAGACCAATTGGTACTTTTTTGGCAGTGTGGGCAGTGTGCCAAGTCCTGCTGGAAAATGAAATCTGCATCTCCATAAAAAAAAGTCGTCAGCAGAGGAAAGCATGACGTGCTGTAAAATTTCCCGGGGAAAAAACTGCATTGAACAGTGTACGCTGCACTGAACCTGTACAGCTGTAATTATTCTGTAACAATGCATACTTTGTAAGTAGTTACACTGTTATTACATGCATTATTAATGTGTAATTACACAATTATTAGAGTTATAGACACTTATTATAAAGTAGGGCCCTCTTCCTCTTACATATTTTAGTCAGTGGAGAGTTATAAAAAGTAAATTTCTTCACTGTCCAATGAAACATTCTCTAAAGTGTATTTCTAAAATTGCATCTTTACAGGAGAGAGTGGAAGTCAATGTAAAATTAAGATTTTTTTACACAGTGTAATTGACACTTTTTTGTGTGTTTAAATTATGTAATAAACTAAAAATATGTATAATGTTGTAAGGCTATAAGGTTCAATAGAGCAAAATTGTGAATATTTTCTATTTATTTGTTTTATAACTTGTACTGTATGTGTAATAGTTATGTGTCTTCCCACCACTGGTCAATCAGACACCTTTTGGAGCCTGATTATAGTATATTATATTATTATTATTTAATTCTCTCATTTTCTTCTTCTTCTTCTCTCTCTCTTTGACATTTGAGAAATGCGGGATCAGTGATTGGCTGCAGCGGGAATAATTGGCTTAGCCATCTTAAGTGTTTCATTAACATTTCCCAGTGGCGGCTATGAGATGAAACGCTGTCAGATTAGAGGTAACATGAAAAACGAGCGTGTGCGTGTGTGTGTGTGTGTGTATGTGTTGAACTGCCAGTGTTGTACAGGTCTGATGCTGGGTCCAACACCACTGTCCAGCCAAGCAGACTCCTGTTCAAACACCTGCCGGACGTCCACACCTGCCAAAGTCACCAACAGCCAAATTGTCCTCGACGTGAAATCAACACACCGTCCACCTGACTGCAGTTACTGCAAACAGCTCGGGAATAAATCTGACCCAAACACAAACAATACATTTCACAGGATTTAATTAAAAACAGCGAGGAAATAACTTTCCAGAATAAACATCTGGGTTAATTATGCTTAAGCCCACTCCACCCTTTCCAAACCCATGGGATATAAGCCTTATCTTATTTATATTCATCACTGATACATTGAGATTGTTGGTGTAATTTACTGTATTCGGTGTTTCATACTGATCATTATTGATATCATGTTGATGCTCAAATGATTGTAAAAGGGGGAAGTGTGTAATCCATGTTATATTAGTGTCACAATATTTCAGCTTGTCGAGAAATACATGTGTACAGCTGTCTATCACTATTTCATGTGTGGTCCTAGATCAGACACAGTATGTATCTGATTTATGGGCACTAGACCTAAATTACATGGTCAGATTTTAGAATTTTAGAAACAGAAGCACACCTGGCCCTATGTGGAAAAGGAAGTGACGCTTAGGACCTTCAACAAATATTCTGTGGACTGAGGTGACAAAAGTGTCCTGTTACATCTGGTGTAAAACTAAAACATAATAAAAAGAAAAATTTGATTATTTTTCACAGTAATGTATATAATTGTCTTGTCTTGTCTTGTCTTGTCTAATCTAGTCTAGTCTAGTCTATTCTAGTCTAATCTTGTCTTTCCTTGTCTTGTCTAGTCTAGTGTAGTGTAGTCTAGTCTAGTCTAATCTAGTCTAGTCTAGTCTAGTCTAATCTAGTCTAGTCTAGTCTAGTCTAGTCTAGTCTAATATTTTCTTCCCTTGTCTTGTCTAGTCTAGTCTAGTGTAGTGTAGTGTAGTCTAGTCTAGTCTAGTCTAGTCTAATCTAGTCTAGTCTAGTCTAGTCCTGTCAAGTCTAATATTGTTGTCTAGTCCTTTCTAGTCTAGTCTAGTCTAGTCTAGTCTAATATTTTCTTCCCTTGTCTTGTCTAGTCTAGTGTAGTGTAGTGTAGTGTAGTCTAGTCTAGTCTAGTCTAATCTAGTCTAGTCTAGTCTAGTCCTGTCAAGTCTAATATTGTTGTCTAGTCCTTTCTAGTCTAGTCTAGTCTAGTCTAGTCTATTCTAGTCTTGTCTTGTCTTGTCTAGTCTAGTCTAGTCTAATCTAATCTAGTCTAGTCTAGTCTAGTCTAGTCTAGTCTAGTCTTGTCTTGCTTAGCCTAATCTAGATTTGTCTAGTCTCATCTAGTCTAGTCTAGTCTAGTCTTGGTTAGCCTAATCTAGATTTGTCTTGTCTTGTCTTTTTTGTGTTATCTTGTCTCGTCTAGTCTTGTCTAATCTAATCTAGTTTAGTCTAGTATTGTCTCGTCCCGCCTCGCCTCGTCTAGTGCAATCTTGTCTTGTCTTGGTTAGTCCAATCTAGATTTGTCATGTCTAGTTTAGTCTCATCTCGTCTCGTCTTGTCTAGTCTAGTTCAGTCCAGTCTGGTATTGTCTTGTCTCGCCTAGTCTCGTCTTGTTTTGTCTCGTCTCGTCTCGTCTCACCTGGCCTCGTCTAGTGCAATCTAGTCTAGTCTAGTCTTGTCACGTCTTGTCCTTCCTTGTCTTGTCTTCCTGAACAAAAACTTTTTTTTAATTTCTTGGTGTGGCATGTTTCTAACATCAATTATTGATACCAGTCCTTCTTTCTTCACACTGTAACAGAACTGCGGTTTAGGCTGGAAATATTGTAGCGCAAAGCAAAGCCTATTTATGAGCATCATGAATCTGTAATTTGCATGTGTGTGTGTGTTCATGTTTTAGAGAAAAAAAAAAAAAAAACTATAAAAAAGAGCGCGGAAAACACAAGGGTACAGAAGTAGAGCGGTGTGTACCACCAGCGGCCTGGCTGATAAATAATTCAGCACGGGCAGCAAATGGGGCTGCAGGGCCGAGGAGGCTGGACTAACCTCAGCCAGTGTACCCAGCTCACCTCCGTGTGCCCGCCTGTTCCTGTGTGTATGTGTGTGTGTGTGTGTGTGGGTGTATTGGGCGTATTGTGTTGTGTATGCATGTGTATCATTGCCACTTTCACCTCGGAGCCCTGCCCACCGCTGCAAGCCGAGTCTGTCTTCAGGCCCCTCATCTCTGTGTCTCATTAAAAGTTAATGTGAGGCGTGCGAGGAATTTTAATGTCAATTAATAATCAAAACATTTTCCTCCTCCGTCTCACAAGCCCTGCAGTGATATTTTAGTGAGCTGAAAACCAGGCCAGCACGAGCAGCTTCGCTTAAATCAGACAGTCGCGCTAAACAAACATGCACTTGTGCCAGAATAGTGCACCCGCCAGTCAGCAGCGCTGAGACCCCACCGTGCCCCTAGAAACAGATTAGAAACAGTTAACAAAAAATGTTAAAACAAAAATCTTGTTCTTTATGAAATCCTATAGGTCTCTCTAAGTTGTAAAGTATATGCACGATGCACAAGAAACTGTTCCTCAGCCTCCACTGTCTGCAGTAGATAGTAAAAATAAAATCCTCAGATATATGAGTTGATCAAAGAGACGGAAGGTATCGACATCAACCAGTAAGTTCATGGCCTCGCCCACCTCGACTCAGGACCGCCCACAGACAGAGCTTACAGCATCAGAAGCTATAGAGAAGCTATAGCTAAGGAAGAGCTTATTAGCGTTAGAGCTGTTTACAGAGCTAGTTAGCGTTAGCTATCTTCTCTAAGTGAAGATGTTTTTTGTCCTTTGAGTTTTAGAGCTGTAAAATTGACTGTGGGGGGAAGGCAACAGGTAGGCGTTCTCTGCTTCAGTGCTGTTGTGCACGTATGAATATTCATGAGCAAGAACCAAACTTCTTTTAGTCTTTCTTCAGAAACCTCTAATTCAGTGTATCTAAAGCAGGGATAAATAGAAACACCTGAACACTTTGTTAAAAAAAAAAAAAAAAAATATATATATATATATATATATATATATATATATATATATATATATATATTTATTTATTTATACTAGAGACCACAACTAGACATTTTAAATAAAAAAAAAATGAAAAAATGATGGAATGAGACTTTTAAAGAATTATTGCACACTTTATGCAAATCCTATGAAATTCGTTTCCCTTTTATATACCACTGTGTTCACCTGCTGTACGATATATTTAACTAAAATTGCTGATTCGAACAACCAATAATTTATAAAGGAGAATCATGCCCAAACTTTTTTTTTTTTTTACCACTGTAGGTGCTCTTATCTGGGGAGCTGTTAATTTGCAGTTTCTGAGGCTGGTAACTCTGATAAACTTATCCTGTGCAGAGAAAAGAGAAAAGATTCTTGCTCTTTTTTTTTTTTTCCTTTGGGAGTCTTGATGAGTGCCAGTTTCATCATTAGGTTTTTGATGATCTTTGCGACTGACTATATTCCAGCTCCCTACATTGATTTTATCTCCCCTCAAACATACAAGTATATACTATTATTTTAATTGCCACCACTAATGTACATATGATTGCGTTATATATTTTCTACATTCATTATTTTATTTACATATCCACTATAAAAAATTGCGTCTGAAGAAAAAATAATGCCATCAATCGCAGTTAACCACAGAATTTTGTTGTGGTTAATCTGTCTACATTTTTTAATCGATTGACTCCGCTAGTTTTTTTTTTTTTTCATTACCTTTCATTTCAGAATAAATTAGAGGTTACGAGTGAATGAGCAGATGTCCCATTATTTTTTCTCATAAAACAAACAAACAAAAAAAATGATATCATCATACATAGGCTGCAGTCTATAGGTAGCTTACAGGTACATGGGGCTTTCAATAAATAAATTGGACAGGCAGAGTCTACGTAAATCATGAAGACACCTAAAGACACAATTAACCCCTGCAATTTTTAATTTAATTAAATTTTATTTTATTTTCTAGCCCTTAACCGTTGAACTCTACGTTAAAAGTTGTTCCTTGACAGAGTAAAAGCTTGCTGTAACTTTTGTACGGTGTGTGTGTGGATTACGTAAGCGCTCAGCGGTACGCTCTATTTTCTACAGACCCGGGACGTTTCCGCTGGACGCAGTCAGGGCTGCCTTAATTGGCAGTGTGGCCTGGGAACACATTGCGCTATTGAATTAGCGACGCTGGTCCCCGAGTGGCCCGTGGGCTTCAGATTACTGCTCCACTTTATCGTAAAAAGTTACCTTCCCAACACTGCAATTGTGTTTCCTTTTCACTTCAGGCTTTCGTGCTTTGTTTTCCGCATTAGGCTTATTTTTTATTTTTTATTTTTTTATTTTTCTTTCATCTTGTGTAGAATTGAGAAGCGATTTCAGCAGACAACTCTTCGCCTCTTTCTTTCCTATTCTTTTCTTTCTTCTCTTTTCTTTTCTTTCACCCTCTGCTCTTTTTTTTTGAAAGAGCAAAGTGGTGTTTGAAGCCAGGAGATATGTTTTAATCATTCAAATTCTTAATGATGACACCAGATCCATTATTAATGGGCACAGTTCCTCCAGTGTGCACAGCTGGTGAGTGGGGCATTAGCTCTAGTACCACTCTCTCCATTTGATCTCGCTGTAATTATGCCTTTTTTTCCCCTCCCCAAATCACATCACAAGTTTTAAACAGTGGCCCTTGAAGAAAGAATTCTTCCGTTTTTTAACTTCATTTCCCAGGGCTTTTTACCGCTCTTTTTTTTCTCTTTCCTCGCTTTCATCTTCACAGAACCGGAAGGAACACGGTGTTAGTCTTTTGTGAGTAAAAGTATCCAGCAGACGGGCTGTGGAAGAGCGAAGGAGATGGTCGGGCCTTGTCATGAAATGTTTTCGCCGAGCAATGCGCTGTAAGCTGTACTGACATTAAAAACGTGATGAAAAATGAAGAATACAATAACTGATCATGAGCAGAATCTAAACTAAATCATTATTAAGGGAGTTGTCTGACAAAATAACATTAGTGCGGGTTCTGAAGCCGTTTTACCTTCTATAAAAATGATGTAAGATGTTAGACGTTATAGCAGATGCATAAGCTAACACCACAAATTAATAAAGTTGGCTGAATATCTATGGAAACCATGAAATATCTATGAAACCATGAAAACCTTGGTTTCATGAGAGCTTTGAGAGTCTATGGGTAAAAAAAAACAAGACAGAAAATCAATCAGAGCCATTAGAGCACAAATATTGTTCATAGACAGAACACCATTTGAAATGTCAATGTCAATTTGATAGAAGAAAGTCGTCACTGGTGTACTAAGTAACAGATGTCAAACAACGGTTAGACCAAGGAAAATCACAGCAGTTAAAAAAAAGACCCTTAAACTACAAAGGAGTTCATCAGGTAAAAGAAGTTAAAAAGTCTTAAAAAATATATATAGAGAGCATGTATTTTACCTGCTAAAGAGGTGACTGAAGGGAGTAACCTCCCAAAACAACCACCAACTAAAAAAGCTATACAAAAATGTAGTAGTGATAGCAAGTATTCACATGCTTAATGCAGCTAAATATGAATTTATTTTTCAATTAAATCTATTTTAAGTATATTTATATTTTCCATAATACTTTTTACTCAAAATGATGGATTTTATGAAGTATAGGCAAACAGTGACTATTCATCTTCTGAACTGTGTATCAGATCTGCATCTAAATACCTGGAAATAAAAAAGAGAAATATTGATTTAATCTAACATTTATATTTAAAATCAGTCTACAGCAGAAATAAAGAGATCGGCTTCACTGTTCCCATATTTTTGGAGGGGATAGTATATTTTTAATTTTTAATGATTGACTGCTGAATGTTTAACAATCCTTTCAGACAGCTTCCTCTTACAGCGTCCACAGTTAATCCTGTTGGATGTGGTTGGTCCTTCTTGGTGGTATGCTGACATTACCCTGGATACCGTGGCTCTTGATGCATCACAAATACTTGCTGTCTTGGTCACAGATGCTCCAGCAAGACGTGCACCAACAATCTGTCCTCTTTTGAACTCTGGTATGTCACCCATAATGTTGTGTGCATTGCAATATTTAGAGCAGAACTGTGCTCTTACCCTGCTAATTGAACCTTCACACTCTGCTCTTACTGGTGCAATGTGCAATTAATGAAGGTTGGCCACCAGGCTGCTCCAATTTAGCCATGAAACCTCCCACACTAAAATGACAGGTGTTTCAGTTTCATTGTCCAACCCCTGTAGTTGAGACCCTCAGAAAGCTGGTTATGTAATTCTGACCCAGGTCTCTGTTACTGTCTCGTCTTTAGAAGGACACATCTCCACTCTTCTCCACGCTCTGAGATGCTGCTCTCACGCTGCAGCTCTCGCGCTGTTCATGTCCATGCACGCTTCCATTACCACCAATTTATTTACCAGTCTAGAGAGGTCAAACACTGCAGATAATGAAGATTTTTGAAAGTGCTGTTGTTCTCCATCAATATTTCATTACATTCGTCTTTTTCCGCTGCTTATGCAAGTCCCACGTGCCTTCATTAATAAGAACCCAGTCAGCAAAACAAGTACGCTACATGTGGAAGGAATGTGAAAGTGGCAAACTGGAGAAACAATTCAGAAACGTTGACTGCTCTTTTATTGCTCACAACAGGGCGCCGTTTCGTCTCAGGCTTAATTAATCTTCAGACGTCAGGAGCTGCTACTGTTGTTCTGCTAGGCCTTTTCGATTTATACTCAAATGTATAAATTATAAAATCGTACAAATGCTTAATTAATTGTATAGTCGCTTAATTAACTGATTTTACCTACTTTACATTCTGTGTATCAACAGGCTTGAGTCTAGAAAAAATGTCTTTAGTCTTTTTGTTCAGCAAACAAGGCCAACAATAATAAAGGGATTAAATTCATTTGCATAGAGACACAATAACTATCCACTGAATTGCAATTAAAATATAATAAAAATATTTCCTCTTTTACTTTCCTACTAGGTTAAATATTGACTAAAGTAGACCAATTAGCCATTACATTAATAGTTTCTCTGCATGCTTCATTATTACCCTCCTTTCACCCTGTTGTTATTCTATATATAAGACCAATTCAAAACCCTTGTGCTTCTCAGGCAGCAGCAGCCTGTCACTCACACAGACACCGAGACAGCACTGTGTATCTACTGTACTTCTTGTGTCGAGAATCAAACTATTGCAACATGACGTGTTTTTAATTTAAATGCCTTAAGTGACATCGCACGTCCTGTGAAGTGACTATTGCGCATACACACATCGCAAAGACGATGTTTTAATGATATATCGTGCAGCCCTAAGATAAAACAATCAGTGTAAGCAGAAATTTGCATTTTTTTCTACAAGCCCCCCAAAAAGGAAAAAAAAAAACCAAAATGCTTCTTTCTTATAGCGTGATAAACTTTTGATAAAATTTCACCACAAAAAAATGCATATTTACTTTTTACACATTAAACAATACCTGTAATACTTAATAAATGTGTTATAATAAACTAGTAAAGGGTTAGTAGCTCAGCTGGTACTGAAGGCCAGAATCGCAGCCTCCCGGTTTGTCCGGTTGAGGATGTGGCGCTGTTTCACTCTCTGAACAGCAGCTACAGATCAGTGCCGATGCCACCGCCATTGACTCCATCGCCCTTTCCACCTGCCCAACCTCCCCACTGCTCACTGCCCCGTTACACCTGCACCGAAAGATTAATAACGCCGCGCACATGACATGGATCTGCCGTACCGCCGTCCTTCGGCTGAGGACTGATACAAACACACACACACACACACACACACAAACACATGCGATGCGTCTCCAACGGTGAAATATTGAGTATGACACAAGCGTAATTGCATGGGAAGTAATCAATTAGACACACAATTGGAAGTGACCCAGGGTCTGGAAGCTGCCGAGCGGAAGATGGAAATGAGTGTTATGCAGGAATAAAACCAACGTCATTTTCTCTCTCTCTACGCGGAAAGAGAGAGAGAGAGAGAGAGAGAGAGAGAGAGAGAGAGAGAGGAAAGGCAAAGAATAATGTCTATAAACGAATACGGTAATGAGAGACAAAGAAGAACAAGGGAGTGAAAGAGCAAGCATCAAAGAGAGAGAATGGCAGAGAAAGAGCAAAAAAGAAAAAGAATGAAACAGAGAGAGAAAGAGAGAAGAAAAGAAAAGAAGAAAGTTGAAAGAAGAAAGTAAATGATATTTTAGTGAGAGACAAAGGACAAAATAAGTTAAACATTGTCCAAAAGCAAAAAAAGAGAAAGTAAGAGAATGAAACAGAGAGAGAGAGAGAGAGACGGAGAGATAAAAGACAAACAAGTGTAAATGACAATAGTAAGCAACAAAGGACAAAATGAGTGAAACCGTGTTCAAAAAAGTGGAAAAGAAAGAACAAAAGTTGGACTTTGAGCAAACAAATAAAAGAGAGAACGGTAGAGAAGAAAAGTGAAAATGAAAGTGAGAGTGAACAAGAGAGAAAGAGAGAGAATAAAAGACAGAATGAGAGAGATAGGCGGAATGAAAGAGAGAAGATAGAATCACAATGGGAGAGATGAGATGAAAGAAAATGAGAGAGAATGTGAGTGAAAGAGGAAGAGAGAGCAAATAGGAAAGAGAGAATAAGAGAATGGGAGAGATAGAACAAAAGAGAAAACGGGTGACAATAAAAGAGAGAGAGAGAGAGAGAGACTTGAACTCATCATACACAGGTGTGTGTGTGTGTGTGTGTGTGTGTGTGTGTGTGTGTGTCTCTTTATCTCCTCTTTGTCTTTCATCCTCCAGAACAGCTTTACGACACACTGCACACGACTCTGCCAGGTTAATGCGCCATCATCCACATTTTCTCCTTGAGCAGACGGAGCGCTCTGAAGAGCATAATGTGCTGTTAAGATCTGTGTGTGTGTGTGTGTGTGTGTGTGTAGGTACTTGCAGCTGTGCTAAATAACAACAGCCTGCAGCTATGGACACAAAACACACACACACACACACACACAGCTGAAACACACAGTCTGAGGAGCTGCGTATGAAAAGAACAAACTGAACAAACGACGTGATATTGAGGACCTTTGTTTGATATGTGTGTGGAGAAGATGAATAAAGGCCTGAAGAAAAGCCGGCAGCCCTATAAAGTTATCCAAAAGCAG
The DNA here is from genome assembly GCF_023375975.1 of Astyanax mexicanus. Taxonomy (NCBI): domain Eukaryota; kingdom Metazoa; phylum Chordata; class Actinopteri; order Characiformes; family Acestrorhamphidae; genus Astyanax; species Astyanax mexicanus. The sequence goes on along the minus strand of NC_064418.1, from coordinate 44,978,465 downwards.
TGTGTAAGACTGGTGGAGGAGAACATGATGCCAAGATGCATGAAAAAAACTGTGATTAAAAACCAGGGTTATTCCATCAAATATTGATTTCTAAACTCTTAAAACCATCAATTAATGAATTATTAACAGAAGACACTAAATGAGACATTATATGAGACGAACAAATTTCATCATAATCAATAATATATTAAAGACAGCATCAAACTTTTACTGAAAGTCAGTGAATATTTATTTCAGGTAATTCTGAAGAATTTCTATTTGTCCGTTTTATCAATACATTTTTACACAGTGTATAAGGAGGGATGGTTTGTGCATTTCAATTATGCAATAAACTAAAGAATGTCAAAAAAGATCACACAGGTTGCCAGGTTGAGCACACTATTATTACATATGTAGAGTCAAACTTTCTGTTTTGAGTTTCTGTCTAATATTTCGGTGGCGGATATTTTTGGAGGTAGTAAACAGCTGTACCTTATCTGCATTGCTGCACTTGTTAGCATGTTGTAGCATGCAGCGTTAGCAACACTAGTCTGGATCACTTTACTTTTATCTGCAAATGGACATCTGAGCATGAATGGGAGACCTTAAATGCTAAAAAAGCTTAAAATGCCCATCCCTACTAGTGGTTGTGAATAAACTACACCTAGCTTAACTAAGTCTTAGAAAAATCTGTCTTGTAGTCCTTCTGGGCTCTAAGCTGTGTCCATTGATCAAATGCTTTGCCAGTATTTAATCTCGTTTCACTGTGTCTTTTGTTATGGATCTTTTTTGATGGTGGTTGAGCCGGCAGTATATTTTTACAATAAGCTAATTTTTTGCCAATAGAGACATTTGTCTCTGAGAGCATCCTGAGCAGCTGCATCACTGCCTGGTTTGGGACCTGCACTGTCTCTGACCGCAAGACCCTCCAGCGTATTATGAGGACAGCTGAGAGGATCATCGGCGTCTCTCTCCCCTCCATCACGGACATTTACACCACCCGCAGCATCCGCAAAGCAACCAGCATTGTGAATGACCCCACCCATCCCTCACACAAACTGTTCTCCCTCCTGCCCTCGGGAAGAAGGCACCGCAGCATCCGGTCCAGCACGACCAGATTCTGCAACAGCTTCTACCCCCAAGCCATCAGACTCCTCAACTGCAGAGACTGAACTGATGGTTTTTCTGTACATGCACACACACTCTTACCCCACTTACCCCAGAAAATGGAAAGCACTAAAAAACCCTACTATCTCACTGAACTCTATTGCACACTGCGTAATAGAGGTAATTACTACCTCACTGGTCTTTTTTTGCACACTGCATAATTTGCACACTGTCTTGATATTTATTATTTCTTTGTCTGTATTGTGTTGTATTGTCTGTCTGCACTTTTGTACTGTTGCACTTTTGTTCTGCCTACACTGTGTTTATGTGCACCATGGTCCCTGGAGAAACGTTGTTTCGTTTCACTGTGTACTCTGTATATAGCTGAAATGACAATAAAAAAAAAAAAAACACTTTGACTTTGTCGACAAGTTCGTGAGCAAAAACTGAAGTTACAGCCTGAGTATATTTAAAATACTTACAACTGGAGCTAAAACATTTTTTAAAATAATGTTTGTGGTACTGAAAGCTTGATCAAACATTTATAACCTATAATTGTGTTCAAAATGTTCTATATTAAGCACTTTTTGACTCATTCTCTAGCGCCCTCTAGTGTATGAGACACCTATAACACATCCTCAATGTTCTCTGATGTTATACGTACATTACATTGAATTAAAGTATTTTTTAGTCAGTCAGTTGCATTCCTAGCATGCACGCACACACACACACACACACACACACACACACACACATACACCAACCCACCCACGCCCAGACACACATGCTGTTTAGAGTGGCTCTGGCAATCAGAGAGAGATATAACACTTTCAGTGGGTTAAAGGGGCCAATAATAACCCCCGATTACTGAGCACAGGCAGGCAGGGACAATAGCACCAGTTCAAAAGCAAACAGAAAACCCGCTTTAACAAAAAAACGAGAAAGAAAAAAAGAGAAGAAGAGAATAATGAAATGTGTTAAATTGACACGCGGCTCTTTATTCTGTTTTATTGAGGCTGTTATTATTTTGCAATGCCAGCAGGCAGTAATTACCAGTCGAACACTGACAAACGGAGGGAAAAAAGATAGAAAAAAAAAACAGAAAAAATCTGAAAATGGATGCCTGTAGAAAAGTCTGTCCATTTCTGTCAATTCTGGTGAAATTGAGGCACAGGCGGCACTTTGAAATGTCAGTGCAGAGAGGCGTGTTGTGACCCCTGGCGTTCGGAGTTCGGAGAGGAGGATCACTGGGAAATCTGCAGTTCTTTCGGTTCTTCGGGGCTCAGAATTGGAACAGTGCAGACGGAGTGAAGGGCAGGAAGGACACGGACGGAAGCGGAGAGACAAAATTCAACAGGACATCGTCTACAAGCCTCCAGAATCTATCAAACTGACAACACTCTCACACTCAAACCCTATGTCTGGAACTATACTCTAGAGCAGGGGTGTCCAAACTTTTTTTGTTGGGGGCCAGAAGGAGAAATATATTTGAAGTCACGGGCCACAGACTCTGTAATAAAACAAATAATGAAATAGACCACTTTAAACAATACATATTCCTGATTACTTTCATTTACACACCATTTTACTTGACGTACTATCTTTATCTTTGACAGTGTTGTGTAAACTAAGATTTTTCAAATTAATGTTTAATTTCATGATGTCTCTTAATATTAAACTCCTTAATTACGGCAACTTTTAGACTCTTTGGCCCGTTTTTCTGCGCTAGAAATGCGCACTCTCTCCACTTTTAGACTCTTTAGCTCGTTTTTCTGCGCTAGAAATGCGCACCCTCTCCACTTTTAGACTCTTTGGTCTGTTTCTGACACCTAGCGTTCAAACTTTGAATCTCACATTATAAAAACCTGCTTAACAGCGGGCCAACTTTCATTCTATTTCTAAAATACCTCGCGGGCCGCTCCAAAAAAGGAAACGCGGGCCGTAGTTTGGGCACCCCTGCTCAAGAGGTCTCTAGAGACTAGATTTAATGATATAATGATCTGATGATATAACGATCCAATGAAGGCCTTCGTTATTTAGTGGATCATTGATTATAAAACAGTATAAAACAACTAAATTGATTTTTAAAGTCATATATACATATATATTATACATTACAGTGCATTATAAAGTGGAAATAAGAGTAACAGGTTAATATCGTGCATGTGGTAACACTTTCTGTGAATGTCATCTTTATTAGACTCTATAACTAGATTCATAATATATTATAATGCATTCATAAGGCATTATAAACATGGCTATACATATTTATGCCATGTTTATTAAGCATTATGACTTGTGATTATAATACATTATAAGCTATGCTTATGATATACATGTTAAAATAGTCCTGCAATGAAAAAGTATGTCACTTTACTTAGAACACACAAAGACCTGTTATAATACATTATACTGGACCATAACTAATATTATATTCCAGACAAGTATAATTCATGAGTGGTTAAAAATATATTAATAGGATTACTGAGGGTGTGTTATATTTATAAGTTGGAAGCTGTTTTAGTCATGATACAGTCTGCAAGCTGTGACTTGAGTGTCTTGGTATTGACGTATAACATGTTATAAACACAGCTATTAATGCATTATAATCACAGTTCATGATGCATAATAAACATGGCTATGATGAATTATAGAGTTGTATAAATATGTTTAGCCATGTTTATAATGCCTTATGAATGCATTATAATGTGTTATGAATATGTTTATAGAGTCTTATAGAGATGACATTCGTAGAAAGTGTTACCATGCAGGTTTTGGTGACACTTTCTATGAATCAGGTATCTATAAAGCATTATAAATGCATTCATAAAGCTTCATAAACCATTCATTATGCTTTATAACACTTTACTTTAAGCATTTCTAACTATTAAAAAAGGCGAGCTGTTCTTGTTTACATTGTGTCATTTCCAGAATGAGTTTTCCAATAGAAATGTTCAGAATTTTGTCTTACATTGACGTCCACTGAGATTTAACAAGGGTTCTTTTTTTCTATTTTAATAGATACAAGCTTTTATTGTGACTGTAACAATATGTACACACACACACACACACACACACACTCTGTTGAGTACATGCAGGCCGCTCTCATCCGTTCTGATCTCTCCGACACCGCTGTCCCATTATCATGTGTTTGGTGTGGAGCAGCTCTCTGGGGAGGTGTAAAGTGATCGATCTGAGTGTAAGCGATGGTTAAGGAGATAAAGGCTCTTCAGTGGAGCTCGGCCGCCGGCTTTTACTACCTCGTCTCCCGTCCCCGGAGACACGTCCTGCCCCGGATACAATCAATCCACACCCGCACCTGATATTCTGACCCTGCTGCACTGATTTCCTAGCATAGACACACTCAGAAATAGTGTGCCAGGAGGTGTGTTAATTCATTCTAAATCTTTAAATCTTCTCAGTAGATTAGATAAAGGTGTTGGGCACTTTTTATATTTATCAAAAAAATCCTTCCCAAAGCTTCTTTCTAAGTTATATGGTCTAATTTCATCAGCTAAACTCACTGAAAACTACTCAACTTGTTAAAGTTAAACTACTACTTGTTAAAGTATGTGTTTTAGGGCATCTGGTCACCCTACAAAGATGAATAAAGTTTCATCACTTTGAATTTATTCTCTCGACTCAAAAAAAGTATATCCACAACTGATGGGCCATCACATTTTTCATCTTCTATTATTCTAAAACATTAATCTAAGCAATACAAACATACAGACAGTACTAGTCTAGCACACTGGCTTCAACATAAACACACACACTGACCAATGTCAGCAGTGCTAGCCTCTCTCACTACATTTTAAACAGTTGCCATTGGTCAATCTTTATCCTTTCACTTTTAAGGGTGCTGAGACTTATTTAAAGACATGTGAGCTAGCTTGCTACACCCATGTAGCTGTTCGATGCCTGTATATGTTGATCCATTTATGTGTCGACTTTCAAAATCTATAAGCTAGGTAAAATATAACTGAGAGTGTCATAGAGCCATGTTTAAAGGTCAATGAGATCTCACCAAGAGGTACACTACCCAAAAGTCAAACAGCCTCTTTTTAAAAGTGTGTTTCTGCTTTTACAAGTCTGTTCCACGATTTTAACAACTCAAACTTTCAATTTGAAACTGGACTCTTCTTGATAAAACAAGAAAATATGGTCTCAGAGGATTGGTTCAACAACCACTGTCTTAAAACATGAAAACATGAAGGAAGGCTGAAGGAAGTTGTGAAGTGAGGCTTCCGTGGAACTTATTATCTTGCTGAGAAACCCAGCTTAAGCCTAAGTTTAGCTGGTTGCTGTTTTTTAGGTTGGTCTAAGCTGGTGTTTGATGGTCAAAGTGGATAAAAATAGGTGGTAATCCAATTCATCCGAATATATTTCATACTGGTAAACTAGCTGGACCCCTTGGCTATCCTAGTGTTTGTTACGTTTAATTCTGAACATGCTTGGTCATGTTGGTCAACCAACATGGTTAGGTTTGGCCATTCTTAGAGGTGAGTACTGATCATTGATTAGAGACACAACACAACCTGCCTGATGTTTTGAAGATTTTCTAATCCAGTTGTTTAACCATCAGAATTTCTTGTTAAAGTGTTTTTACACTTTTCCTGTTTGTCCGTTTTTCTCCGAGTCCGCTGTGATGCTACTCGGCAATGCTACATCAGCAGCAGTTTTAAAAAAAAGAGGCGGAGTCTGACTTCACATGTATCAGAGGAGGCATGTGCTGGTCTTCACCACCCTCCTTGTGTTGTGTTATCACTAGTGATCGGGAATATACAGCTGACTAACAGCTAGATGGGTGAGGAAAAATGAGAGAAAATTAGAAATAAATCCATTAACAGCTGTAATTGTAACCATATGACCATAGTCAATGTTTTTCACATGTTCGGTCAGTGTTTTTTGTTTTGACTGATCCACTGTTCTCCTGGGTTAACAAGTGAACCATCAAGGCTGGGAGCAAGTAAGTTCAGGTAACCCTGACCCTGAGGTTGCCCTCAAACACAGGTCCTGACACTGCAGCTGTGCTGGATGGCTGTGTCTCAGCGTGGCATTTGGGTTACTCTGTGTACGCGGCGCTCGGTGCGTCCAGAGGAGGGACTGGGTAAGTGGAACAATACGCAGCACTTGAATTATTCACTGAATTATTCTCTGTTTCTTCTGCTTGACAAACCTCGCTGATGCTCTCTCCGGAGAAGCTCTCAGATAATAAGGAGCCTGTGCTCTAAATCAGAGCAGCTGTTCTCCTCCTCTGCCGGCGCTGTCTGGAGAAAGTTTGCAGTCGGTGAAGAAAAGGAAATGACGTAAATCATTTTCACATTGTTCAAAAAGTAGCATTAAAGCTGTGGTGCAGGTCAGTGAGGCCTTAGCGCTTGGCTAGATGCATTACTTGGTTTTAAAGAAGTTCCACAACAACACTCTTTCTCTTTCTCTACCTCTCAATCTCTCGCTAAGAAAAACCCCAAAAAACCTGTACTCAGCTTCTCTACATATCTGTCTCCATTGAATCAAGAAACTCAGTTAGTCAACCATAGTCAAGTTAGCCAACCATAGCTAGGTCATTTTAAGTAGTTTTATCATTCGGGTCTTGCAGTCAATGATCCATGGCACCTTTTCTTAGTCAGCTTTATGAGGTTGAATCACCTGGAATTCAGGCTTTCAGTTAACAGCTGTGATGAACTCGTCAAGAGTTAATTACTTGAATTACTTGAACATTGTTCAAGACATTTTATTCTAAAAAATACTGATAAAATTTCTTCCAAATTACAAACAAAAATTCAGTTTATATTCATTTAGAAGCAACAATACTAATGATTATTGACTTCAGAGATAAACTGAACAGATTTGCTGAAACAACAATGATTTGGCATGCGCTCCACCAGTCTTTCACACTGCTTTTGGGTGACCTTATGCCACTCTTGGCACAAGAATTTAGGAAGTTGGTGATAATAGTCATGCTGGCCATGTTTGTAGACAGGTGTATTTAACAAAAAAAAAAAAAAAATCATCCAAACTGTGAAGAAATCATATTAAATTCTTCAGTAGACAAAATCCAAAATATGTTTCATAGTTTACATTCTTTAAATTAGCACCTCTTGCTTGGATTTTTCATATGTTGGCTGGATTTTCTCAGTCAGCTTTATGAGGTAGAGTCACCTGGAACTCAAGCTTCTAGATAACAGCTGTGCTGAACTCATCAAGAGTTAATTACTTGAATTTATTGTCTCTTAATAAAGAGTTTGAGAGCATCAGTTAAAGTAAAGTAGTGAAGAGGTAGAGTTACAGTTATACAGTGAATAGTGAATATTTGAGTAATGCTCTAATCCATATCATAAGAAAAAGCAAGAACTACTCAAGTAAGTAAAGGAAAAATTGACCAGTCAATCCGAAAATGTTATGATGGAACTGGCTCTCATCAGAAGCACCCTAGGAAAGGAAGACCAAGAGTTACTTCTGTTGTACCAGCCTCAGAAACCAAAATCAAAAGCACTCTAAATGCTTCACAGAGTATTTTTTTGGTTTAACACTTTTATATATGATTTCTTAGTTCCTTCATAGTCTGGAAAAAAAAAAGTAAATAAAACAATGAAAGTTCAAACTTTTGAACTTTTGACTGGTACTGTATACATCTGTGTTTTTTTTTTTGTTGTTGTTGTTGTTAATTAACATACTTAAATACCTTCTACAGTACCTTCTTGAGTACTACCTTTGTACGCCCCCGCCCCTGCCCCCGCCCCCTCTATCTCTCTCAGTTGAAGTGTCCTGCTGGAGTAATAATAAACCCTGCAGTTGCTCATCCCTTCCTCTCTTACGGAGGCGCCTAATAAGCAAGCGGAGCAGCTGATGCCATTTTGGACGCGGCCCGGGGGCAGGCGAGGAGGGGAGCGCGGTTTGTGCTCAGCCATTTGACCAGCCAATCAGCAGCCTGGGAGTGGCGTGTGGAGCAGGGGAGCGTGGGTAATGCCAGGGCCAGGCACTTACTGTAGGATTTCAGCGAGAGCGGAGCGCGAGTGCGGGGGGGGGCTGTGTTATTACAGTGATCAGGTAGAGCCGAGAGAGCAGGGGAGGAGCACTCAGGACCCTAACATTTCCAATCCACTCAACACCACCTGGAGAGAGACAGGACCTGGAGACATGCTGCGTCATCTCTCTACATCAACTTTACTCAACATCACTACAGTAGATTTTAATGCCAATGCAAAATTATTTATACCTTTTTATTGATTACCATATTTTTTCAGACTATAAAGCGCTCTTAAAATGCATTAATTGTCCCAAAACTTGACTTAAAATGCGTCTTACAATCCAGTGCACCTTATATAGTTATAGTCAGGTTGAAGTACAGCATTATAAGGTTGAGTTTAAAATAAAATTTCTCCAGCACTAAGGCTAGGTGCAGCAGCATTAGCATTAGCTGCTAACCGCAGTGCTAGCTCCTTCACTCTTTAGCCATTCAGAGGCAAGTATATTGGACTGTAGTCTGCGTGTTTGCCATATTAAAACAAGCTACGTGAGACGAATCGCTACCTCATAACACTCTGGGTTATGGGAACCCTCAAGGTTCTTCAGTCTAGTGCTATCAGGAGGCATTTGCGTACCGCTTGCGCTGAGGTTAGCAGCTAATGCTGGAGAAACTTGAACACTGAAAACTCACACTAAAGCAAAACATTTAAAATCTAAGCTTACTGTAAAGAAATAGAAGCGCTTTAATCACCAAAATAAACAGTTTTAGGAGAAAAATTTGTGTAGATTAAAATCTAGCACTTGTTTGACTTTTTATTTCAGTTTTATGTCTACAAATGCACAGTGATATACACTATGTTGCCAAAGGAATCCGCTCATCTGCATTGTATTTGAGCTTGATGAGGTGAGGCTTACTACTTAATAGATACTGTAAATTAGCTTTTATTTGGAATGCAATCAAACCCTTACAGCAATGTTTTAAAATAATATATATAAAGAAAGAAAGTCTTCAAATATTAAGGAGCTAATATTGATTATTCAGTTCCGTATTATACTGACAATTATTCAGTATATTGTGGCGGCTCTGGGTTGTGTGTGTGGCTGCCTGCAGGCATGTTTCTGTTCTCCTGTGTGCGAGGATGACAGGGGTGGGGCATCTCCCTTGGGAGGGGTTGTGCAGGGAGGGTGGGCGCCACTCTGGATCTGCCATCTGGGAGACACACAGCTGGGTTGGTGGCCTTTGGGCTATTTAGCTCTGTGGGTATGGTTTTAGCTCTCCTAGTCTTGTTAAAGACTGTAAGTGAGTGGCAAGCCGGTTCAATAAAGGAGCTGTTGAGCATTCAGCATGAGTCTCACGAGTTAGCTCCAAGTTTTAGTTTGTCCGACGGCGTGCTGTGCCATACCTGGGAGGATCTGGCGAACGGGCGGTGCGTGTTTCAGGTGGTGGTACCGCGGGTGCTTAGGGGATCGGTCCTACGGGGAGTTCATGGGTCACCTGGGGCTGGGCACTTTGGTGTCACCAAGACTCTGAGGCGCCTGAGGCAACGCTTCTATTGGCCTGGGTGTAGAACTGACGTGGAACTCTTTGGCACTGCTGTGACGTGTGCGCTGCCAAAAAGGGCCCCTCGAGGGCGCCCCGCGCCCCACTTCACCCTTACCAGTGCGGCAGCCCGATGGAGCGGGTGGCCGTGGACGTGCTGGGCCCCTTTCCGGTGACGGACTCTGGAAATCACTTTGTTCTGGTGGCGATGGACTATTTCACGAAGTGGCCAGAGGCCTACGCGGTGCCAGACCAAGGGGCGGTCACTACTGCGGATATCCTGGTGTGGGAGTTCTTTTGCAGATTCGAGGTTCCGGAAGAACTGCACAGCGATCAGGGGAGAAATTACGAGTCGGAGGTCATGGCAGAGGTCTGCCGCATCCTGGGAATCCATAAGACCAGGACGACGCCCCTTCATCCGCAGAGTGACAGACTGGTGGAACGTTTTAACCGCACGCTGGCGGCGCAGTTGGCCATGGTGTCGGACAAGAACCAGCGTGACTGGGACAGGCACCTGCCGGTAGTGCTGCTGGCCTGTCGCTCCACTGTGCAGGAGACGACGGGATTCATGCCGGCTCTGCTTATGTTCAGGCGCGAACTGAGGACGCCGGTCTCCCTGGCTTTTGGGGCGCCTCCTGACGGGGGCGGGTACGCTTCGGACATGCCCACTTTCGTCTCGGACCTTATGTCTTCGCTGGAATTAGCGCACCGTCTAGCGCGCTCCAACCAGTCTACTGCCGGGCAGAAGCAGAAGCGTGCGTACGACACGCGCTGTTTTGGGGACCCGTTGGCGGTGGGGGCGAGGGTTTGGCTATATAACCCTCAGCGGAAGAAGGGACTGTGCCCGAAGCTCCAGTCGGCCTGGGTGGGTCCGTGCTTGGTGCTGTCCAGGCTGGGGGAGGTGGTGTATAAGATCCGGTGGGGCAGACGCACTATGATTGTGCACCGTGATAGGCTGGCCCCCTATAGGCCGAGACTGTCGGACACTGTGGACGGTGGTGCGGAACCTGCCGGCCTTGCACTCGTGCCTAATCTGAACTCTGGCTCTTCGGAGCCGCTGGCAGGCGGCAGGCTGGATCTGCCATCTGGGAGACACACAGCTGGGTTGGTGGCCTTTGGGCTGTTTGAGCTCTGTGGGGTTATGGTTTTAGCTCTCCTAGTCTTGTTAAAGACTGTAAGTGAGTGGCAAGCCGGTTCAATAAAGGAGCTGTTGAGCATTCAGCATGAGTCTCACGGGTCTTCCTTCCTCTTCCACGCCACAATATAATATACATTTTTCAGTAGGTACTATAAAATATTTTTGAATGAAGACAAAGCATTTAATAGCTTCTATAGATTATTCAGTATTTTAAGTTACTTTATGGCAACTTTTTCTGTATATATATATATATATATATATATATATATATATATATATATATATTTGGTAACACTTTATTTTAAGGAACATAAATCAGGCGCTTATTAATGTCTTATTATTTGCTTGATAAAGCCTTAATTGGGCATTTGTAAATTATTTATTCACTACTTATTGTGGTACTGGTGCTTAACTAGTGGTCTGTTAACTGATTAATAATGGCTGTATTAGTTATTATAGAGCACAATAAACAGTTATGTTAGCAACCTGTTAAGCAGATTATTAAGCATTAACTATTAGCTAATTCTACATGTTATTACAGTTTGATCTATGGAAGTGTATTAAGTTAATAAGGGATTAATAAGTCATTTATAGACCAAGATGAGTACCATATTCTAAAGTGAGGTTCTGTTCATCACGAATTAGACACTAAAAATAAATGAATAAATATTTAATCAATCGATCTCAGACACCTAATTAAGCACCAATAACACTTACACATAATACAGCCTAGTAAGTAGTAAATAAATAATTTACACATGTGTAATTAAGCATTTATTAAGCAAATAATATGATTTATTGATTAATAAGCACCTAATTTGTTAAAACGATGCAGTATTCTGGATTTACCATTCAGTACTTCCTCTGATTTCAGTACTACCAAATGGTACTTTCTCTAGTTTCCAAATTATTTAATACCTGTAATAACTGCATCCAATAAATGTTATTACTGTGAATACTATGTGACTGCTCAAAATTGTTCTGCATTCACTACACAGTGCAACACACACTGTCTGAATTAATTAGCTGCATGAGTACACTACTATACAATACTGTAATATACTTCTTTAGCTTGAGGTAAAGCCTATAGAACATAGTGCTGCAGTGCAGTGAAGTATAATACTGCACAGAAGAAGAGAAAACAGATAGAAGCTTTGTTAAGGATGAGCTCAGGTCATTACCTCAGAATCATCCTCCTCCAAACAGAGGAGAAAATGTTCTGTAACAAAGCCTGACTAAAGCTGGGAAACAGTGAGCAGGTCAGCAGTTTCTCCGAGGCCAATCTGATCCTCAATCAGAGCTCCCGCTCGGTTCCCACACAGCTCCGTCTGGAATTATTGACCTGCGATTTCACGTCATAAATGAAATGGACTATTCAGAGCTGCCCTGACATTTTCTTTGATCTCCCTGACAAAGCAGGAGAGAATTAGCAGAATAAACAGCGTGCCGAGCGCACGCAGCGCCGTATATCACCACACTCAGCGGTTAGCCTCAGAGAAAGTCCAGACCAGTAAACCCCAGCAGAGAGCCGGGTATACAACCGCCGCCACTTCTCCCCATTTCCCTCCTAATAGTTCCACTCAGACTGTGGGTGTTTTCTAATGAAGCGAGAGGCACTGTGGGGGATTTGCTGATTGGCTGTTTTGCCGAGGGTTCAGCTCTTCGCAGTTTCCTCTCCACTATGTTCACATCATCACTTTCTCCAAGGATGCTCACTACATGCTTAGAATGATGGGTAGATTTTAAGTGAAAAACAAAAGTCACATGGTCGTCATTTTTCAGCCAACAGCCTATCAGAACTGTTGGGTAAGCAGAGGTTTGATGACAAAGTGTATCTTTTCTCATTAATTCATCCATATATCCATCCATTCGTGCATAAACAAGTCTATATGTAGACATGCTTCCATATCCATACATCCATCCACATATTCATCCATCTGTCTGTCTATATATATATATATATATATATATATAAATTCATATACCCAAACATCCATCCATTCATTGAGCCATCCATCCATCCATCCATTAATCCATCCATCCATCCATCCATCCATCCATCCATCCATCCACACATCTATCCATACATTCATATGTCTATATGTAGACAAATCTTGATATTCAATTATCCATCCATACATCCGTATATCCAAATGTGCATAAACATTATTTATCTATCCATCCACCTAAAATGCAAAAACGTCCATGCATCCATCCATTGATACATCCATCCATATGTAGAAAAATCTTCATGTTCAATTATCCATCCATATATTCAAATCTGTACAAACATCATTAATTTATCCATCCATCTAAAGTATATAAAAAATATTCATCCATTATCTATCATCCATCCATCTGTTTATATGTAGAAAAATCTTTATATTTAATTATCCATTCATATATAGAAATATCATTCCTTTATCTATCTACCTAAAATGTAAAAAAATATCCATCCACCTACCCATTCATCCATCAATCCATCTGTCTATATGTTTGTATTCAGTTATCCATCCACATATACAAATCTGTATAAACAACATTCATTAATCTAAATACGCATCCATCCATCCATCCATCCCTTGAGACAGACATAGATCCCGCTCTTCTTCAGAATTCACTATAAAAGCAGTACCTGTGAGGTTCTTGAGGCCGAGCTGCCGCAGACCGAAGTTTCCATCACGCCGGTAGTTGAGGAAGATGGCGAGGGCGTAGCGATCCTCGTAAAGCCGTGTACCGCGGATGATCCGTAGATTCTCTAATGGCAGGTAGTCAAACTGGTTTAGAGCCACCAGCACGTATCCTGTTACCTCCCGGATTGACTGTAGATAAAGAAAAACAACAACAAAAAACAGACAATTAGCATTTACATCAGTATTAGGAAACTGTTTGATAAAATGATCTCATTTAAAGCCATGAGAATATTAATGATTATTGACTTTAGAGAGACATTTTCTGAAACAACACTGATTTGGCATGCGCTCCACCAGTCTTTCACACTGCTTTTGGGTGATATTATGCCACTCCTGGCAACAAAATTTTAAGAAGTTGGTGATAATAGTCATGCTGGACATGTTGATAGACAGGTTTATTTAACACAAATAATCAAATACAAATATGTATTGCAGATTAATACTAAGTTAATACCAAACTATGAAGAAAAAAACATGGATGAAAAACAAAAGTGTTAAACAAACCAGAATCAGAACTATTTTATATTTTAGATTCTTCAAAGTAGCACCTCTTTCTTAGATGCCAGTTCTGCACATCTTGGCTGGATTTTCTCAGCCAGTTTTATGAGGTAGAGTCACCTGGAATTCAGGCTTTCAGTTAACAGCTGTGCTGAACTTTTCAAAAGTGAATTGCTTGAATTTCTTGAGAGCATCAGTTGTAAAGTAGTGAAGAGGTAGAGTTACAGGTATACAGTGAATAGTGAATATTTGAGTAATGTTTTAATCCATATTATGAGAAGAACTAATTAAGGTAAGTCAATCTGAGACATTTTAAGAACTTTGAAAGCCTCGTCAAGAGCAGTCGCAAAAATGATCAAAAACGTAATGATAAAACTGGCACTCATCAGCACCGACCACCATACAGCCAATTGTAGCATGACATCATCACACAGCGTGCCGTCAGGGTGGAGCGTAATGGAGCGTGTCTGAGCGCTGTGGAGTAACAATAGCCTGATTTTCTCTGCAGACTCATTTGAATGGTCCCCTATGGGCAGTGGCGTGAGTGGCTGTGAGTGGGGTGTGTTTGGGTCAGGGGGGTATGAGGGCGCGGGCAGCTGCGGGCTGCATACCACTACACACAGAGGGTCCGCAGGGACGGATCAGAACCAGGCGGCCCAAAACGGACAAAAACACACACAGACATACAGTACACACAGTCACACACACGTATACGACACACAGGGAGGCAATTACAGGAGGACACACTCACACTTACAAGGAGAGGACACTAAATCTGGGGGGACAATATGAGAACAATGAGTGTGCATGTACATAAAGCATGCATTATGGTTATAAGCTGACATGCTAAAAGAATGGGACAGGAACTAGCACTGTGTCCCATGGCTTTTGTCATACCCCATGGAATTTAAATCTAAACCTAAAAAAATATTTAAGATAAAATATCTAAAAATGGTTCATTAAAAATGGCAATATATGTATATCCAAATATTCATGATTTAATGTGCATACAGACAACACAGCTGTGAAAACTGTGCATTTTTGACATCCTTTCCATTTGTAAATCTGGAAGTTGCTTTTTATGTTGTATCAATGAATTAATTTGGGATTAAACTAATAGAAATTCAACAAAATGTAATAAAACTATTTTAAATTGCTTCCACATTTTTCTATTAATCTAATAATGAATTTATTTATTTATTTATTTATTTATTTATTTATTTTGTAATTAAAGCTCTTGTTGCAAAATGCAATCAAATCCTCACAGCAATACACCATTTTTTTTTTTTTTTTTTTTTTTTACGCTTGTAGTTTCATGATTCAAAACAATGAACAAGCAAAATTTCACAATCTACAGTACCAGTCAAAAGTTTGGACACACTTTAAATTCAGTGTTTTTTTTTTTTTCTTTCATTTTTTTAAATGAAATGTTTAAATTGTAGATTATTATTAAAATCATCCAAACTATGAAGATTTGAACTATGAACATATTATTTTACATTCTTCAAAGTAACACCTCTTGCTTAGATTTGACAGCTCTGATAATAATCTTCTTCTTTAAATCATTTTAAATAGCTTCTATGTTTTTTATTTATTGATTTATTTGATAATTAATTCATTATTTTCTGAATTTATTTAGATTCATTTTTTATTTAGGTGTATTCTTGGCTTTTTTTTCTATACTAGTTACTTTTGTACATTCGAAGGCTATACGACTGTGTTTGTGTATATGCACATGAGATATTGCATAAATGTCTGTCTGTATGTGCAGTATGTGTGCAGTGCACAGGCATATGGGAGTTATGTGTCTGCATGAATATGCTTTTATGTGTATGACTCCGTCTGTGTAAGTTTGTGTGTGTGTGTGTGAGAGTGTGTGTGCGAGAGCTCACACTGGGCGCCCGTGGGCAGAATCAGCTGTGAGAGTGTGTTGGTGCTGGTCTGTGACAGCTGTCAGGCAGGCTGAGGATCAGCTGTGCCGGGTGGTGGAGTGGCAGGGCCAGTCATGCCTCTGTCAGTCTCCTAATGGCCCCAGACACGCCAGCGCTCTTTAGCGGCCGGGCTGGCAGCCTCATCCCAGCGCCACACTCTCATTTATCTCAGCTAATGACCGGCTCCTCTAACGGCTCCTGTAACAGCGGCAGCGCTGCAGAACATGCAGGCTGTACATGAACACCACAATGTCTGCATTAAGCCCAGGGCAAACCAATCCAGCACTCTCCATCTAAACTAAACAGTGGGTTTATATGATCATCAGGATGCTCTTTAGTGATCGCTCACTTTCACACTGCTTTATTTGACATGTCAGGTGATGTAAAGAACACTGAGCCTAATTATTAAATAAAATAAAATTTGTTCTTGAGAAAAGTTGCAACAAAAAGTTCAATGAATTTTATGATAGTCGATACCAATTGTTTTTTCTCCAATTTTCACAGATTTTCTCCAAAATTAGCTGAGCCAATTAACCCACACATTCACTAGGAATGTCCATGCAATTCCCCCAAAACTAAAAGGGTTAAATTATTGTTTTACGACATTTTAATAACATTCAGAAATTAACAAAAATGAAGAAAAACAACAATACTAAGGGCCCTATTTTAGAGATTAGAGATCTATAGGCAAGCCAGCAACAACACACCTTGATTGCATCTTGATTAAGGGCATGTTGTTGTGTCTTTGCTATCATAATGATGGGTAAAGTATTCCTAGCATAACTCGAAATGCTTGAAAATAAATGTTTTAATTCTCTTATTAATTAATCATGGGTGTGTTTTGGGCGTAAAGTGTAAAAAAAAATAAATTAAATAACAATCAGAGTGCCACTTGCCATTCCCTTTAAGAGCCAGGTGGGCTCTGACTTTGGCAGATTGGTATCCTAATGGCGCACTGCTTCTGTGCTTCTCAGCAGAGGAAACTGACCTGCTTATTCACACTGCAAAGGAGCACGAGCACACGCTATGGGTTTGTGAACTGTTGTGTGTCCATGAGTGTGTACCAAGAGTGTTGGGAATGCGCCTATGTTGAAAATTCACTGGCAAGAAGATTCATCTATGGCCTCAATCCCTCTTATGTATCTTTATTTAGGAGACCATGAAGAACAAAAGAAACCATAATTACAAGATACAAGATTTTTACAGTTACTTCTTCTCAATGGAGGTCAACTAGACTATTGAGTTTAATCCAAGACATGCCCCAAATTCATAAGAAACAATGAAATGTTGCATACAGTGTCCAGTTGATTTGTGGGATTATTGTTGCTCAGGCATAATAAACATATGGAAACAGGGATTAGCTCTAAAGAGTGCAATCAGTGTGTGTGTGTGTGTGTGGGGGGGGGGGGTTTGGGGGGGTTAAACACATACATACACACACTCTTCATACAACTCTTCTGGCCTGCTTCTGCTGCTCATGGTCTCAGACTGGATTATCTGAGTCACTGGTTGCTTCACTTTTAACTAGAAATGGTGATGTAAGAGGCCGCCCGCAACATGGTCTTCCCACCACTAGAGGGAGGCCACGCTCTAAGCCAGGTGGTAATCAGCGCGATTAACAACAGCTGGTGTCACTACCTTATAAGGGCTTCCTTCCGGTTCCTCAGCACAGAGTCTTGAGTATTCCCGTCAGAAAGCAAGACCACGCCGGTTTTTCTTACGATCTCTTCAGAGTAACAGTGTATACTGGGCTCAGTTCAGAGAGGTTCTCTTTATTTCTTCTAGAGCTACCTGTGTCACTCTAACCCCTTCACCTCGCTGGTCGTGTCACCACGAGGCTGTCTGTCTCTCTTTCTCTTTGCACTTTCGTCAAAAAAAAAAAAAAATTTCTTTCGTTTCTAGCGACCAGAGGGGGATACTTCTTCCCTTCTAACTTCGCTTACTTTTTCTCTCTAGCCCTTATTGTTTTTTCTCACAGTTTCTAAATCACTATTCCTGCTCGGATATTTTTTATTTCGCTTCATTTATTTAGCTCTCCTTCTCCCGCTTGCAAGTCACTTAGTTCTTCCTTGCGCAGACGTCATTGGCTCGTCCCCGGTGGCGCAGCGTGTAGGTTCCTCAAAGCCTGTGCTCGCGGGTCAAACCCCGCTCCGAGCGATTTTTATTTTATTATTATTATTTTTTTTAAATATCTTTCCACTGCTCTATATCTGTATTCCTTTCATTTCTCAGCAGTAAAGTGGTTCTTTCTACACTTCCACACTCAATTGTGTGTATTTCTTTCAGTGTTCTAAACCCTGCCCCCAGTGTTAAAACACCTACAGTCACCAACCACTCACACTCCCCAATAGTGTTGTGGTCTATTCATTGGCCTTTCACTCCAACACTCTTGGTTCGAACCCAGCTCACTGCAATTCCCCTATATCTGCTTTTGAGTTCATCCTGGTGCTTTATTCCACTGGGATAAATAAAAATTCTGAGACAGCTCTCTGGATCTTCCCTTCGGGGCAGCTGTCTCATTACAGGTGATGCATCATTTATAATAATCCTACCAAACATACTCTAACTCCAAATACCCAAATGCCCTAAATTATTACTGCATGTACAAATGGTGTAATTTAGCAGCAGCAAGTAGCCTAGAAATACAAAAAATTAGAATATCTAAAAAAAATTGCTGTGATTTGGGCAGCCGTGCTTTTATGTTCTTTGGATACAATCCGGGTTAGCACCCAAACATCCCTTTCAGACAGCTTCCTCTTACAGCGTCCACAGTTAATCCTGTTGGATGTGATTGGTCCTTCTTGGTGGTATGCTGACATTACCCTGGATACCGTGGCTCTTGATACATCACAAAGACTTGCTGTCTTGGTCACAGATGTGCCAGCAAGACGTGCACCAACAATTTGTCCACGTTTGAACTCTGGTATGTCTCCCATAATGTTGTGTGCATTGTAATATTTAGAGCAGAACTGTGCTCTTACCCTGCAAATTGAACCTTCACACTCTGCTCTTACTGGTGCAATAATGTGCAA
This sequence comes from Astyanax mexicanus, assembly GCF_023375975.1. NCBI lineage: Eukaryota > Metazoa > Chordata > Actinopteri > Characiformes > Acestrorhamphidae > Astyanax > Astyanax mexicanus. The sequence continues at coordinate 44,959,578 of NC_064418.1, read as the reverse complement.
CTAATGAAGATTGGCCACCAGGCTGCTCCAATGTAGCCATGAGACCTCCCACACTAAAATGACAGGTGTTTTAGTTTCATTGTCCAACCCCTGTACATAACATATGAATTTCACATTTTGAACTAAATTACTGACACAAATTAACTTTTCAATGATATACTAATGTTTCAGGGCTAGTATTAAACTTTTTTAAAACTATTTAATGACACAACACTCAAATAGACATAGCAATAACAGTCATAACAGTTCATAACACTTTTGTCCATTTTGCTTGGGGCCCCCAAATGTCTTAAAATGGCCCCGGCACATAGTGCTGGTAGGGTACCCATAGTGCTGTTAAATCTGATTGAAAAAACGATATTCAGCCCTCAGTTCTTGGGAAATGCCCCAATACATCCACCAGAGACTGCCATATACCAAATACAAATACCCCACAAGTGCACCACGGCCTGCCACATGCCCCTCACATCTCACACTGCCTGCCAAATACCCCTCCGCCCCGGCCATCGGCAAGTAAACCCATCCCAGTTACCTAGCAACCCCCGAAACCTGCTGCTGTTTAAGAACAGCCGAACAAAAAGGAAGGAAATAGAAAGAGACGTGGGGGGAAAAAGTCAACAATAAACAGAGGCATCTTTGTTGTACTTTGCCTAATTTAATTAAAGGATTACTTTGTTAAGATTTCCTTCGGATCCTATTCAGCTACTGCTTTCACTTTATTTTTTTTCCTAGCACCATTTAATGTTTTATTTTCTCTCTCTTTCTATCTCTCTCCTTCTTTCTCTTCCTCTCTCTTAAGTAATTTATTTTCGAGCCTGTGGATCGATACTTCCCAGAGCGAGAGAGGGAGCGAATGTGGTGGAACGCATGCCCCACTCACTTTCCCATTGCTTACTCAATAATGAACTGCATAAATAAAGGAAAACACCTTGTTGTGGTTACGAGCTTAGTTTACAGATAATGTCCTGCTATCCTCTATAATATATATTCTCTAGTCCTACTATGAATCTGGGGGAGGCGCCTGTGTTAAAAAAAAAAAAAACTGCCAAGATAGCAATGAACGCCAGACTGTTGACATCTGTCTGGGTTGTATTCAGTGTCAGTGTTGCATTTGTGTTTTCTGATGCCAAGATAGCAATATGCCACAAATTACGTAAACACACCTTTTTCCAGACCATTACACCCATTGGCGTACATATATTTATAATCACTGTTGCTATTTAAACAATGTAGGCAGAAGGCATGGAAATAGACTGCTGGTAGGGTTACAAGCTTAGTTTACAAGCCTAGATAATGTCCTGGTATCAATATAACAATATTTAATATTGTCCTGCTATAAATCAAAATAATGCATGCAGATCAATAAACTCAATGGTGCAACCATCATGGCACCTTTTGAGATTGGTTGCCAGATATCTAACAAAACTTACTCTGGACCCCAAAAGCTAACATTAATGCTATACAATGGATAATTCTCCATATTGCTCACCCTTTGGCCATCATTCAAAATTGCAAAGTTTGCCACTAGGAAATGCCCCATATGGACCCTGTTGAACCAGGTCAGTGCTGATATTTTATCAGGCTTTATCCACACAACCACCAACACCAAGCCTACTGAATAATTTAGACAACTGCCTGAACCTGAATCGAATACACAACCACTACTGGCGTCTACCCAAAAACTCACTCTGGCCCCAAAATAGTAACACCAATGCTATACCATGGATAAAGTCGGCTTCCTTTTGGGCTCTGCGTGAAGGTTTCTGGAAACCTCGTACCCTTACTGTGATTTTTGAGGCTATAAACAAATAGAAAACACAATCTGAGGAAGGGAGATGTTTATGGTAACTCCTGCTCAGTTCAATGGCTAACACAGTCTTAGACTGAGTTAACAGTTCTTATGGGCAAGTCTGCTCTTTGCAACACAACTAGGCAGTCTGTTTGGATAGGGAGAGGCCAAAATACTGGAAAATATAGTTCAAATTACAGTTTCAGAAACATATTTTGAATTACTTAAAGTATTTGACAAAAACATCATGAACAGTTTGTGGAGTGTGAATCAATAATGCATTAAAAACATTTCTTTAGCTAGTTATGACTACTAAACTTGCAGAATATCTAAAATATTCTTTAAGGCAGTGTTGTGCCACACAGCTTTTCTGAACTACTTCAAGTTCAGTTCATACATGCTCAAAGGGAACAGTTCACGTTCAAAGTTCACAATTTTAATTCTGAACTAGTTCACAGTTGAGTTCATTTTACTTTTTTAGTGAGATATTCAAATAAATACTTTTTTTCACACTGTATCTCTCTGTCTCACCCTCATGCTCCGCGCTCTCGTTGTCGGTCTCTCTCTCACTCTCTCTCTCTCACTCACTCGCTCTCTCTGTATCTCTCTCTCTCTCTCGCCCTCGCGTTCCGCGCTCTCGCCATCAGTCTCTCTCTCTCTCTCTCTCTCTCTCTCTCTCTCTCTCTCTCGCCCTTGCGCTCCGCACTCTCATCGTTGGTCTCTCTCTCTCGCCCTCGCGCTCCGCACTCTCGTCGTTGGTCTCTCTCTCTCGCCCTCGCGCTCTGCACTCTCGTCGTTGGTCTCTCTCTCTCTCTCGCGCGCTCTCATTGTTGGTCTCTCTCTCTCGCCCTCGCGCTCTGCACTCTCGTCGTTGGTCTCTCTCTCTCTCTCGCGCGCTCTCATTGTTGGTCTCTCTCTCTCGCCCTCGCGCTCTGCACTCTCGTCGTTGTTCTCTCTCTCGCGCGCGCGCGCGCTCCGCGCTCTCATTGTTGGTCTCTCTCTCGCCCTCGCGCTCTTCACTCTTGTCATTTCTCTCTCTCTCTCTCTCTCTCTCTCTCTCTCTCTCTCTCTCGCGTGCGCTCCGCGCTCTCGTTGTTGGTCTCTCTCTCTCTCTCTCTCTCTCTCTCACTCTCTCTCGCCCTCACCCTCGTGCTCTGCGCTCTCTAGGCAATGTTCATTTACAGGGATGTCTGCCATTCATGACACATACTGTGAACTAATTCACGTTCAAGTTCTTTATTAAAAAATGTGTGTTTAAGAAAAAATGAGCATGTTCAATGAGCGCGTTCTTTTGAACTCGTTCACGCACAACACTGCTTTAAGGATATAAAGTGGGCCTTCTCTGGGTATATCATGCAAATGCAGACTTTAGGCCCCGTTTTTTGGATGGCATAGACGAGTAGACAACACATGGGATGGGATGTTTATGGTAACTATGATAAATGATCAACGGCTAACACAGCGTACGATACGCTCATCAGAGTTACCTGCCTCAGAAACTGAAAGTTTACTACATGATTCCTTCATAGTCTGGATTTTTTATTTATATAAAATTTAGGAAAACAATCAGTAAATCTTCTTTGAGGATGAATAAGTGGGTCTTCGATGGGTTTACCATGCAAATAACTTCATGGAGCTCTGATCTCCGGTTCGAGCATCACGTCTGGCATCTAACAAACCTCACTCTGGCCCCTGAACACCAACACGAATGCTAGTCAACTAAAACGAACATATTGGCAGCTTCCTCCCGGGCTCCCAGTGAAGGTATCCAGAACCTCATACCCTCAGCATGACGCCGCTGTTTCTCCAGCTCAAATGCCTGATGTTATTTATAGGCAGAGGAAGTGATTTGAGGGGCAGTTGGAGATGCTTTTAAAACACTAGCCTTGAATGCCTCTTCCAGGTGGCCGAGAGGGACTCTCTCAAAGTAGAAAAAAAGAAAGAGAGAGAGAGAAAAGGGAGGAACAGCACCAGGAGGCCATCAGGCCCCTAGGAGGCCCGAGAAGGGCAGTCACGTGCAGCACCAAATAAAGCCATGCTATAAATGCAATGTGTGTTAACATGGTGAAGGCTCCACGCAGCTGGCAGAGAGCACCAGAGGCCTCTGGGAAGGGGGGGGGGGGGCGGAAGCGTTGAGGGGAGCCGTCAAAGGACGGAGAAGAAAAGCGGACCTCGCTTCCTCGAGAGGATTCAGATAAGAAGTCGGCTAATTGAGGTGCAGGCTTTCTTTTGAAGAGATTTGGAGATACAAAAACAGGCTTTGTGACCTGGTTTAGCCGGCCCGGTCCGGCCTCCTCGCTGCGCTCTGGAAGATTGAGAAGCTTGACTAAACGGAAGTGGCACTCGAAGGCACAGATAGCCCGCGGACCGGCTGTGCTCTTTAAAAATACCAACCACTGGGCTTGGACTGTGATTTGGTAGAAGAGTCTAAGCCCAGAAGTGGTTGGTTCTCTAAAAATTAGTTCTCATTTGAGCTAAAAACAGCTGGTCTTATCGAACAAGGTTTATAATTTATGTTTTTTAGTTCCTTTTACATAATCTCAAAGTGCCAGTACTGCCCTACCTTGAGTTGCAATATTGCTTCTGGTCATACTGGACAATAGTTTGAGCTGTTTAGAGATAAAGAGTAAAGGTAACCTGAATAGCATTGCATTGTACCAACTGTTAGCAACTGTTAAGCATGGTGGTGGTAGCAACATCCCACTGAAATTGATGCAGTGCACAAGATGGATGGAACAATGTAGCAAAAGGATAAATACGTTACAATTCGCCAGCGTTGTTACAGTCAAAGATTGTAATAAAGAAGTATTGAGAGACTTTTTCTCAATTCTCATTTCTTCTAATATAACGTTCAACACTAGTGATGGGTTAGTGAGTTAGTAAAAACTTGTTATAAGCTAGTAACCACAGTGGTTTATTTTATACTAGTGAAAAATATAAATATTTTTCTGAGAGGTATACACTTCTATACTCTTCTCCTGAAACCTCTCTCTCTCTTTCTCTTTTTCTCTCGTTTCTCTCTCAGGAATATAAAGGTGGCCACAGTGGAGGCACTTCCCGTCCAGGCCTATGAAAGCCGTGGACACAATCGCTGGACTCTTTTTCTCTTCTCTGTGGCCGAGTTTTGTTGGAGGAAGTGTGCCTGGGAAACAAAAGCTTCTTTCACCCTCCGAGACGTGCCGAGGGTGGGAATGGAGTCCTTCAGCCCTGAACCTCAGAGAGAGCGCAAGAGAGAGAGAGAGAGAGAGAGAGATGGATGGGGAGAGAATGAGGGATGAAGAGAGAGGGAGAGAGAGAGTGAGAGTGGAGGCTGGAGAAAGGGGAAGAGGGATGGATAGGATAGAGTGTGGGTGGGATGGATGGAGAGGCGATACTGGAGTCCATAGCAAGGGAAGGTGTGCAGTCAAGCGGATCACAGCCAGTCTCCTGTATATTTTAATGCATAATTAATACTCCACCTGTTCCAGTTCAGAGAGAAAGAAAGAGAGAGAAAGACAGAGAGAGAGAAAGAGCTTGAGACACTGAGCGAGAGAGAGAGACAGAGAAAGAGAGAGAGTGCTATCAAGCAGTAGTAGAAAGAGAGTGAGTGAACGAGAGAGAGAGCAAAAGTAGGGAAGGGTGGGGGAAACGAGAAACCAATTAAGAATAAGAGGAAAGAGTGTAATGACACCATTAGCATGTTTGAGAGACTCAACACACGTTAGCCTGATTACTACTCATTTACATACATATTGAACTCCCCGCGTGTGCCGGAGGGGATGGGTTTCGCGTGTCCTCGAGACACGTTTTGGCGCGCCAACCCTACCTGATCTAAAACTTCATGCTAATGTCACACAACGTCTTACAGATGTCAATCAAAGTCAAGAGAGTTGAGACATGAGAGTTGTCAATTGGAATGTATATACTGATATACATCCATACATTAAAACTAGGGCAAGGTGAGGTGAATGACATTGATTGCTTTGTTACAAGACACTCTGACCAGGTGATATAATGATGGGTAGTTGACTAAAACAGGATATTTCCAGAATTTTAGACTTGCTTGTGGGACATTCCTTGTATGCAGTGGTCTACCAATACATCTACCAATAGGTCTCCAATTTAAGACCAAGATCAACCATTGAGGTGATCCATGGAGGCCCTACCTCAAGCTACAGGATTTTTAAGGATTTGCTGTAAGGTCTTGGTACAAAAAGCCAAGCAATAGCTTGGTACCAAAAAGCCAACCAATAACTGTGCAGTTTTATGGGAAAAAGGGGACTTACACAATACTAAGCAGGTAGCTTTAATATTTAACATTCACAGTGTATTTACTTTATAGTTCTTTTTGGAAACAAAAGTGGTATTCTATTAAATTACTCTTGAAATAAGCCTTAAAATAGGTCCTAGAGGAAATGTATATAGACATTATGAAGCTTACTAGGGGTTCTTTGGTTTGAAACTGTGAAAGAACACCATGAGGTGCTTCAAGGACCCTTAAAAAAAAGCTTAAAGTGTTTCAAGGAACATTTTATTCTAGCTTGACCATGAGGATGAAGGAAAGACTGTTAACAAATGTTTGAGTTTTGCATTCTAATTATATACAGTTCCACATAACACAGTTCCACTTTCCCAAAACTCAATGCAGACTGTATGGTTAGATTTATCTGCATTTTGCACTTATGTTTCAGCAATCTGTGTCAGAAGCTGAATGCATTTATTAGAAATGATGATTTTTTTTTTTGCTCTCATTTCGATTAGATTCGCTATCAGACGATTGCAATCATGAAAAAGTATAAATTCTATACAAATTCTATACAAAACTATTGTTCTGTGATAAATATGCAACTGTGAAGAACCTTGACATAGTTTTAAAGTTTACATCTAAGTTATTGTGTAAAGCCTACAAAAAGCCTTTTAAAAAAAAAGTTAATTCTCACAAATCTCTCTTTACGCTCTTCGATTCTAAAGATCGTAACACAAGAAGGAACACTGTCTTCCGTACACTTGACAGCGCCACACCTTGGCGTGAAGGTGCCCTTTTCACATCACTCCCATTTGTGCTTTTCTCTCTTTCATGCTCACTTCAAACGGCGAAGCTTCAAGAACCTCGCCAGGTTTGATCTGCGGCTTCGGGGCGAATTCGGGTATCTATCGCACCACTTCAACAAAATTCAGACTGTTTTATTTAGCAAACAAAATTCTAACTATGCACGCTTCCCGCACTACAGTCAGAGCCCAGTGACTCGGCTCCGGCTACAGTACAGCCGAGCGCTCTCGGGGGCCGGTATAGAAGCTGGGTCAATGTGCATGTGAAAGACAAAAATAGGGCACCCTCAAAGTATCTTTAAGTTATTCACTTTAATTTCACAGCCAAGCTCTTTCTCAGGGGCATAGAGCTGATAAAGGGGCTGATTTGATAAAAAGAATATAAGAGGGAATTCTTTAAAATGGAGCTAATCAAACTCTTTGTATGTTGTATGTAGTTCTGTTGGTTGTAAAACTTTTTAAATTCCTTTATGTCCCTTTCGAGTAGCATCAGAATCCAGCAATTACTTCCTTTTTATTTATTTTTTGATGACGGATGTATGTGTTGCTAATATTTCAACTAAAATATTTAATTCTAACTTACTAATTGACTATAACTGCGTAATAATATTTGTTATAAAAACATGTTGTTGAAGATGACTGTAGTGTATAAATCAAGTAGCCACTCCCATCTAAATCATTTATGCTGAGATTTTACATTCAGTGCAAATTAGTTAGAAATTACATTACTTCCCAAAGAGGATAAAAGAAAAGTTTTGCATTCTAAGTATAAACAGTTATTCAGTGCTAAAGTTTCTCCAACTCTTTCCAAAAATAAAAAGTATTGGATGGAGCTCCATCATTCCAGAGAGCACGGTTCCACTTCTTCACAACTCAATGATTGGATTGAGACATGATGACTGTATGTTTAAAGTACAGTACCTATTCTAAATATCTACAGTAATTCAGTGCTAAAATGTCTCCAACTCATTCCAAAAAAACATTTTTTTAACTAAAATATTTAATTATAATTTACAATAACTGGGTAGTAAGGTTTGTTATATCATATAATAACATGTCTTTGGAGATGGCTGTAGTGTGTAAATCGAGTAGCCACTCCCATCTCAGTCATTTATTGCAAGATTTTACATCCAATGTAACATCAGTTAAACATTGAACAGAAGTCCTGTAGTAAAATTACATTATTTCACCTCTTTATTTGAAACTAATTTTGTCCAAAATGGACTTTAGACCATTTTAAGGACTTTCAGTGAACCTCACACTTCTGCAGTGGTCAGTTCCTGGAACAGTCCGCTGTCAGCTGGACGCTGGTGTCTCGCATGCTGTTGGACTTTTACTCCTCCTGACAGTCGCATGTGTCGCGACAGTCGCGTGTGTTGATGAGCAGTGCCTGCCAGGCTCTTTCTTTACCACAAAAGCATTTTGTGACAGCGAGCGAAAGCAGCTGAAGATGAAAAGGGACAATACTGCATGTTCTAAGGATTAGGGCATTCAATGACACAGTTTCCAAAAAGAAAGAAAAGGAAATAAAGATTGTCTAAATAGTCAGCAGCCTTTTGGTTGAAAGACTATCAACTCTACGATCAACTCGCATGACAATAACATGCATACAAAAAAAAAAATGCATTTTTCTCTCGATCAGTAAACTATACTCTGGGCCACTGGCTGCAACACAAGCTTACAGCATGATCCATCCACCCCCATGCTTAACAGTTCGAGAGGTGTTCTTTTCTTCTTTTCTTTGTTGTCTGAACACATGACTAGAAATTAAAAAGTATTGTCCCATCCATGTAACTCCCACTATTGTCAATACCCTTTTTTTTTACCTTTTTTAACTTCTGTAAAAAAATAAACTTGCATGCATCACCCAAACCACATACAAGACAATAAACCACCCACCCTTAATTTACACTTTTTTAACCTCTGTTTTTCTGCTCCCATCAGGGTGCAGATACAAGGCTTTGGTGTGGAAACAGGCCTGCGTTGTGTGGATATGCAGCTCTGGAAAAAACAAAAAATAAAAAATAAGAGACCACTTCAGTTTCTGAATCAGTTTCTCTGATTTTGCTAATTATAGGTATATCTTTGAGTAAAATTAACATTGTTGTTTTATTCTATAAACTACAGACAACATTCCTCCCAAATTCTACAAAAATAGTCATTTATAGCATTTATTAGCAGAAAATGAGAGATGGCTGAAGAAAAACGAAACAAAAAAGATGCAGAGCTTTCAGACCTCAAATAATGCAAAGAAAACAAGAGATCAGAAATCAATATTTGGTGGAGTCAGCACAGTTTTCATGCGTCTTGGCATGTTCTCCTCCACCAGTCTTACACACTGCTTTCGGATAACTTTATGCCTTTACTCCTGGTGCATAAAAAATTCAAGCAGCTCAGCTTGGTTTGATGGCTTGTGATCATCCATCTTTTTATCTTCCTCTTGATTTTATTCCAGAGGTTTCCAATTTGGTACAGTTAAAGAAAGTTAAGTCTGTGAGTTCTTGTACTGATGTTTAAAACAACACTTTCTATTGTGGATGATCTACCTACTGTATCTATTAGACCTCACTCAAAATCTGAGCCCTGGAACAGGCCAATTTTCGTACCCCTGAGGTAACGCTTCATATGATCAGGTTAGTTTATATACTGCTATCCCATGACTTTTGGCATACCAGTGTGTAGTGTATCTCTGTCTCTATCTAGCGCAACATGATGTAATCAGTTAACTACGCAGTTTTGTGCGACCCACTTCGATCCGGGGCATTACAGAGTCTTCACAGCAGCACGGCAAACTCTTCCGATCCGAGTCCCTGGTGTCTCATTAGCGGGCCGATATTCAGTCAGTAAAAAGGTTAATCCGAGGACAATCGGGACGATCTGAAATTGTACCTTCTGGTGCTTTAACTAAAGCTCACACTTCCCCTTCCTCTTCATTCAGCTCTCCAATAAAAGGGCCTCTTTTGTCCGCGACACAAAAGGACGCGGCCTGCTTTTCTTCGCGGAGTTGTGCATCGGGCAGAGGCTGGAACGAGCAGCGCTGACCTGAGAAGCGTCCACACTATCATTACAGCCCCGCACTGAATGACAGGGACGGGGGGGGGGGGGGGGGGGATAAGTGTCTATATACCAGTGAGAGGGAGGGAGGGAAGGAGGGAGATATCAGTTATTCCAGTGCTGAGGAATGGAAGAGGAGTGAAGGCAGTGGAGATATCATTCTTTCCAGAGAAAGAGATAGAGAGAGAGAGAGAGAGAGAGAGAGAGAGAGAGAGGGAGGGAGGCATGCGACGGCTCTTCAGATGACAGAAAGGACACAGCCGTGCCTCACAAGTGACACCGATGTCTGAGAAAGTTTCCGGCAAGACTCTTTTTTTAATTTCCTCGCTCAACCGAACGCCTCCTATCTCACACACAGCTCAGCTCACACTCCCGGAGCAGCGATCCCGCCGCGAGCGCCCCGTCACCGATCTCTGGCGAATGAAGGCTCTGGCTCATCGTTTTGGGGTTTTTATGGGGGAGGTACTTCTTAAAGCCATCTGGCTCAACCCTGACACAGACTATCATCAGAAAGCTTGTGTTGAATGTGCCAATATACAATACAAGTTCAAGTCAAATCAACTTAAAAAGATACATGATGATGAAAATGATTACAGAGCATTTTTTTCCTAAAATAAAAAAAAATCGTTACCTTTCACCACATAGCATTTTGACTTATGCCTCAAAAACATTGGCAAATATGACTGGGACAATATATTGATATTCCTGTATAGCATTTTGGATCATATTGTATAATATCAATACATTTTGTCAACTATAGATATTTTTATTGAAACTTGCTAAGACTTACCACCAATTGGACTTACTAACGTTACTGCTTCGTTACTCCATGTGGTGGCACTATAATTAATTGAATAGGGTTTATAAACCTGCTGTGAAGAATACTGTGAAGAATCCATACAAATGCAGAATCACAGTAACTCGGTATCATCGTTATTGTGAGCAACATATCGTGAGAGCATTGTATAATGTAGTGAGATGCCCAGTAATTCCCGCCCCTATTGGTAAACACATGAGTTGTAGCTGAAACTGCTTAAATATTGTTTAAGACAGTTGGTCTGTGGCTCCTCCCACTCAGCCATACAGTTTGGTATCAAGTTTTTTTTTTTATCATTTTCTCCCATTTTCTCCCAATTCTCCCACCCAGTCAGCTGCTGCTCAGCTGAATATACCCCATCACATGTGAAGTCAGACTCCGCCTCTTTTTGAACTGCTGTTGATGCAGCGTTTTCGAGTAGCATCACATCGTGTTTGGAGGAAAGCGCAGTGACTCGGTTCTGATACATCAGCTCACAGACGCAGCCTTATGCTGACAGACATCACCCTAGGATTGAAGAGGGGAAAGAGCGACAGGGCTCTGGCAGCTGATGGTAAGTTGCATGACCAGGATTCAAAGCAGTGCATGTCTGCCATCCATGTCAGTGCTCTATATGCTGTGTGTTGCACTGTAAATTGATTTTAGCTGTGCTTGATTGGAACCGATTCTAATTCCACTTCTTAATTGGAGCTGTAATTAGCCTGGCTTCACATGTACATCCAAACATCGAAAAATACTCACCGCCATAAGCGCTGCCATGAGTAGGCTGTATATATATATATATATATATATATATATATATATATATATATATATATATATATACACTCATTTTATTTAATGCTTGCCTTAAGCAACGAAGCCTCAGAGACCTTGAGTGTATATTTCATTTCTCAGGCTGATATTGAATGAGGAGCTTCATCTGTGGGAGGGAGTGTGGAGGTATAATGATCAGTGTTTTAATGGATATACAATAATATAATAATCTTGACCCTAAAGAGCACTATGGAGTCATGTGAAAAAAAATAAAATAAAAAAATAATAACTTATTTTATCTCCTACCACATGTGTACACAAACAAGTACACACACAGCACTTGCCAATAGAATAGAAATAAAAGTGCTAATAAACTGAATATGAAAATAAATGTATTATGTTTACTGCATTCAGAACTTTCTAGTAAAAAATATGGACTATTTTGTTTACTATTTAAACTGAATAAAAATTAGAAAGAAGTTCAGCACATCATCTGCAGATGATTAGAACATGTTTAGAGAGGATGTGGGAGGAGCCTGTTGTATGAAAACCTCAGATATTTAGTATTTATCATGCTGTCATTGGTCGTGAATGCTGGGAACGTGGAGAATGTGATGAAGACTCTTTGTTTCTTATTAATGCAGCACAAAACAAGTCTCAGTGTCCGAATACATCTGTTTTCTTCTCTCAGCAGGGAGTCAGTCAGCGCTCATCGCGTGCTGTGATCATGTTTTGTGGCTTTTAGCTCATGTTTTCTCCAGCCTGTGTTAATTCTTTCTGCAGGAAAAAAAATACTGCAGGGTCTCATGAGGGCATTGATGTATTGTGGAAGTGATAAAGATGGGCAAGAGGTAATGAATCTCTTGTCCTTATCTCCTGTATCTAATAGTTTAGGAAAAAGTGACATTTAAACATATTTACCATTATATTATTACTATATTATTATCTTGTCATGAGCACACTGGCCATTGTTCAGCCTCACTCACAAAATAACACCTCACAAAGTATACAGGTAATACAGGTACTGGCATTGTTTTTGATTTATTTTATTTTATTGTATTTTATTTTATTTGTTACTCTATGTTTTAGTATTCAATTACATATTTCTCAAAAGCTCTGGTAACACTTTATAATAACTTTCATTAATATATATTTGTAACTAATGATCAATAGATGTGAACGAAGCAGTCGTTCATCAGCATTTGAATATTAACAAATGCTCACACATGACACTTATTTATCAGCATGGATATTAATTTTTACAAATGTTTGCAATTTAATAAATCACTAGTTAATACGAATTTTAAACTGGGCAAATGTTTATTTATCAATTGCAGTTAATTTTGCCAATGCCTTCATTAGTATTTACAAATATGATAGCCACTTTTTAGTTTCTTAAACTGTGAAAAATAACAGTTGTTAATCATTAGTTAATAGTATATTAAAAGCTATTATTAAGTGTTACCAAAGCTCTATTGCACAAGTAAGACAGTATCAAGTGTCATGTCTGGTGCTGAAAGCACGTCTGTGTCTCCCACATCCAGCTCTATCTGCGATTCTCACAGTAACAACTACAATACCCAGAACGCACCACTCCATGACACAACACACACTCCCGATCACATGACACATCACATGACGCCACCAGGAAGCCCCGAGTATTGATTATCCACAGTATTTAAGGACCATGCTCACGCTCACACCTCGCCGAGTATCTGTTTGGTAAATCCTACGATACAAAGCGTTTCTCTTGCCCTTGCTATTTTCCGTGTATGATCTTGTTTTTGTTTTCTACCGACTTTGATTTTTGCCTGCTCCCTTGTGTTGGATACCCGTGTATGACCTGGACTGTTTATAGTACTTTGGATTTTTGCCTACCCTGTTAAACTGCCTACCCGTGTATGAACTCTGGACTGTTTTCCGGTTATGGTATGTTTTTTCTACACTGTGTATGTTTGGTACTGGCCCTGTTTCCGTTGAATACCCCTGTCTGCTCTATAACTTTTAATAAAGTTATTTTATTGTATCTGCACCAGTCTCATTCCTGTCTGGCCCTGACATCAAGTTTAATATCAAATTACCATATGTTATAATTGAAGCTATTAGAGGCATTGCATTATTAAAATCGGTCACAATTCCCTTTCCCTTTCTCCAGTTAACCAAAAAAATTTAATTCAGTGTGCATTAATATTATCCTTTAAGCTACAGTATTAATACAGTATATTTAAACAGGGCTATCGATGCTGCTCTTGAAGCTTTTTTGCACCTCGTATCCAGTGCAAAGGTTTTAGAGAATTTTATCATTTATAATCACGTAACCTTCCACCCTAAAGAAGCATTCTTTTCAACACAAAATAAGCCTTATATAATCTGAATTATCTGAAGTAAACAAATTTAGCTGTATTTATTAAAATAAATGCTTCAGTGGTCCAAAAATAACAGATTCAGTCTCAGATTATGGGTATTTTAACATTCACTGATGGTACTATTAGAAAGCATAAAAAACATTATACACTGGGATCTCAGTATGTCAGGATCTTCATAAGCCAGCGTGGTCAGAGTTACTAAAGGCTTTGGAAATCAAAACTAACTGGCTGTGAGCTTCTGAAATGAAATCCACATGGAATTGTCCAGCGTAAGAAATATTTCACACCAGTTAACAAATAAATTTAATTCAGTGTACATTAATCTTATCATTTAAGCTATTTTAATTATTAAAATCAGCTATTTTAATTGTATCATTTAAGCTAAATTTAAACAGAGCTATCGATGCTGCTCTTGAAGTTTTTTTGCACCTCATATCCAGTGCATAGGTTTTAGAGAATTTTATCACTTATAATCATGTAACCTTCCACCCTAGAAGCAATCTTTTTAACACAAAACACGCCTTATCTGATTAAGATTTTATAAACAGGTAAATTGTACAAATTCAGCTGTATTTGGTGAAATAAATGCTTCAGTGGTCCGAAAAAATAACCGATTCAGTCTCAAATTATGGGTATTTTAACCTTCACTGGTACCACTTTAAAATAAGACTATATTATAAAGGGTTTATAAATGGTTTACAATGAGTTTATTAATGGTTACTAATTAGGTTGTAAATGCCTTAAAAATCATTAATAATCAGTTATAACACATACATAGAAAGGGCAACAATATAGATGGCTGTGAGTTCACTATTTGGCAAACAACAGGTCATTGTTGCCCTTGTTACATATGTGTTATAACTGATTATTCATTTTTTTGTGATTAATGACATTTACAACCTAATTAGTAACCATTAATAAACTAATTGTAATTAACCATTTATATACCCTGTATAAAAGTAGTCTTATTTTAAAGTGGCACCCATTCACTGATACCATACATTATACATTATACATTATACAAATTCAGTTGTACTTCGAAACAGAAATGCTTTAGTGGTCCAAAAATAATTAATTAAGTCTCGAATTATGGGTATTTGGATGTACTATTAAATACCATACATTATACACTGGGATCTCAGTATGTCAGGATCTTCAAAAGCCAGCGTGGTCAGACTTACTAAAGGCTTTGGAAATCAAAACTGGTTGTGAGCTTCTGAAATGAAATCCACATGGAATTGTCCAGCGTAAGAAATATTTCGTGCACACACACATATACACACACACACACACACACACACACACACACACAGATGCGAACAGCTCCAGTGCTTGAGATCTGAGGCCAGTGGTTGTTCTTTGTGAAGCTGGAGAAAATCGTTAGCAGGCTCGGACAGCAGGAGGTTCCTTTGACCATGCAGTAAAGCTGGATTCAAACTCTGACCTTTCAGAACAGAGTCTCTCCAACAAGAGAGGACTTGAAATAAAACTTTAAGTGTCCAAATACTGTGACTACCATGCTGCGCAAATATTAAAAAGTTAAAATGACAATGAAGCCTCATATTAACAACTCTGATATGCCAAAAGAATGATATAGCAGTATGCAACATGGCTTGATAATGCACACAATTGTATAAGTTGTGAGTTGTGAGGTGCCACTGTGCTCATGGCAAGGCTACGTTAATTTGTGGAGTTGGAATAAAGTCTGATTTTTTTGTGTGTGCAATAAACACTCCTCAAAGTGTCATGTTTGTGCCAAGAATACATCATACAAGGCATTAATTACCCCCAATAGTATGATTGTGATTAACGTTTAGAATTGGTTAGAATTGGCCATGCAAACCACATACAAGCCACTCTGAGAGAAGACACCATTCACATTTCCTGCTGATATTGGTCAAAACAGCAATCTTTTGGTAGGTTTAGCACAGTGGTTAACACCACTAGCAAGTAAGTTACCCCCTCATGTGGGAGGCTGGTGTTCAATTCCTGTTTTGGGTAATCATACTGGGATACACCAATAAGAGTCCTTGGGCAAGACATTGCTCTGGATAAAATATTTGTTGTAAATGAATGAGGCATGACACAATATTAGATCCTGTCCAATAAAATGTATAGATATATAGAAAAGCATAGAGCTTAAAGTGTCATTAGCCATATTTGTTTTCTCAGCTGAGTAATGGACTCTTAAGAGGGATATCTAGTTAGAGATGTGTTAAAAAAAATCCATGCTGGCGACGTTTTAGAGTCAACATTTGGAGAATATCAAAACTGGCTTTCCTAAAAGTGAAGTCTCCATTACCATCTACAGTAGAAGGTAAACAAGAGCTTGCTGAACAAGTCCTGTGACCACTAAAATGTGCATCATATGATCTAATCTACCCTCAGGATCACTTATTTGGGTTAAGAAGAGTCAAAAATCAAAACAAAGCCAATTATTCAGGAATATCCTTGCAAGTCGCTTTGAATAAGACCATTAGATTAAATATCGTAAATGAATGAGGAATGACAAAATATTGTCATTGACACAATAATAGATCCTGTCCAATGAAATCTGACATGTATTAAATATCAATAGAAAAGCACTGCTTAGCTAAAAGTGTCATTAGCCATATTCGTTTGCTGTGCTGTCACTCATTTTTCTTGGCTGGGTAATGGACTTTTAAGAGGGGTATCTAGTTAGAGGTGTTAAAAGTCAGATATGTTAAAGAAAACAAGCTGGTGATATTTAGAACTCAACATTAAGGATTTCAGTCTGAATCACTATCTACAGTAGCAATTGCTGTGACCAGTTCTGTGACCACTAAAATGTGCGTCATATGATCTGACTAACCCTCAGGATCACTTATTTGGGTTAGGAAACATAAAAAATCGACACAAAGCCAATTGATCTGTCTACAGTATATCTACGATATGGTTTTAATGCGGTTTCTAAATGAACGGCTGAGTTTGCAATTTAATAGAGTGGTGGATGAAGCTGGAAGAAGGTAAGGTGTACACCTGGTGTGGAAGGAGGGATGGAGGGAGATGGAGGGATGAGTGTGAGAGAGGAGGAAGTGATGTGTGACAGTCAGAGGGAACAGGGGGGAGGAGGGATTGGATGAGGGAAAGTACAGCTATTGTTCTTAATCACTGTTGTGCTGAATCGATTGGCACTCAAGCATGGTTCATTATCTGTAATGCGACTGAAAGGGCTACCATTAGCTGAGCGGGGTGCCAAACTGAGCGTGTGTGAGAGTGTGTGTGTGTGTGTGTGTGTGTGTGTGTGTTTGTGTGTGTATTTGTGTGTGTTTACAGTGGAACTGAGTATGTTTGGTAGGGATTTCTATGAGATTGTTTTAAAGAGTCACTAAACCCTAAACCGTATTTTCAACCATCATTTCCTAACCTTTAAAAAACACTTTTACTGTGGTAATTTCCGCCTCTGCAGCGCCCTCTCAGGATCAACTGTGCTATAGATGAAGATGATGCGTCCGTGTACTTTGGTAGGTGGACACATCATAATATGCAGATCAGTCAATCAATAATCAATAATACCGTCCCCTTGCTGACGTCCAACCATCTGCGTCTCACTGCTATCAGAGGCACACTGCTGCTGCTGCAGCTCAGCCAATCAGCTCTTCCTCCTGCCCCTCCTCTAAACCCATACATCACCCAGTGTCTCCTCCCATGTTTTTTTTTGCCTTTTTCAAATTTGAGCTTAGGGCGGAGTCACCTAAAATCAGAAGGATTAGTGCCCCTTTAAGAAAGACATGCATTAATCACAATGTGGTGACTACAGAAACTACAGACACAACAACAAGTGCGTTGCTATGCAGTTGCTTTGGAAACAGGATGGTTGCTAAGGTAATGCTGGGTGTTCTCAATGGCTGCTATTGTATTCCGGGTGGTTGCTATGATGATGTTCGGTTTGTACCACGTGGTTCCTGTGGTTTTGTTAAGTGGTTGCTATGGTATCTGAAGTGGTTGCCATAGTGTGAATGGCTACTGAAACTGCATTCATTCGAGTTGAATTGAATGCACTGAATTAGTTGAATTATATTATCTAATATATATTTTCAATATAATATGCACATTTTAAAAGTAAAAGCCCAAAAATATTCTACAGTCACAATTGAAAATTCAAAATAGCCACACTTAATCTAAATCAAATTGTGGTCAAATTTAAGGTTGTGAAATATACGGAATTATTTATTAAAAAGTCACTATTATATTAAATTAATCTGATAAATTTCTCTCTCAGGTTTCTAAAACAATTTGAATTAAGTAAACAACAAATATGAGATAGCACGATGAACTATATAATTTTGGGGAAAAAAAATCATATTAAAGCAAAATTAAAGTAAAACGTGAAAATTCCTAATGTTCTGGATCATTCTCTAAAGAATCAGAATTCAATTCCGATTCAAATAAATCTGAGACAAAACAATGATCTGTATTATTTCCTTAAACATCACAATTGAATCAAACTGATTAAACTAAGATTGAATATGCATAATATAAAGAGCTTAATTGTTTCCAAAAATAAATAACTGAAACAAACTGACCAAATGATACACTGAATCATCTAATGCAGCTAAAGTAAACTGAACTGAATTAAATCACTCGGCTAGAGAACAGGATTTTACTCTGTGTGTTCTCTTATGAGGAATTTCCTTCTGATGAGTCATTCTGGTGAAAGGCAGATTCATGGTGAGTGATTCCTCTCTCTCTCTCTCTCTCTCTCTTGCTATCTAATCAAAGCTTATAGTGCATATTTATAGCCTGCTATCATCTGAAAGTATTACATCTCTGTAAGGGCTACATGATACACACACACACACACACACTTCGACCCTCTCACTGCCTGTGAGATGATAGTGTGTGGGAGATCCAAAGGGACCACCCATTCAATCAATGTGAGCAGAATCATCCTGTAATGAGCTACACACCACTGACAAGCACACACACACTCATGCACACACTCTACACAGCTCAAAATTGGCTTTAAGACATGGGGATGTGTGTGTTTGTGTGTGGTGGATACTCTACCTAATTCTCTAAAGAAATTAGCTGAAGGAATTTGGCAGGAAACACCTTTAGCTCAGACTTTCAGCTCCCAGTCAGGATCAACACTGAGATCTGATTTCTGGTCAAAGATCAAGATAAGCCCTGCGCACTCAAACACTTTCTGATAAGTAATGAATTTAGAAGATGTTAAGTGTGAACGTCATTTGCTAAAATTCTGATTCTTGGTAAATTTGATACAGCATTTTCCTGGTTTTGTCACACCTTAGCCTGTGTCTGTCCAGTGTCTTTCTTTTTTTTATATGTAACGCAGAGGAGGAGGCAGGATGCAAATGCAAGTCTTTATTTTCCATATTGTTAACTAACAAAAACAAAACACTAAAAAACAGAGGATGAGCTAAAAGACGGAAACAAACAAGCAAAAATAACAAACAAAGAAACAAACTACATAAAGCAAACCTGGAAAACTGAAGACAAAAAACACAGCTGATCTGAGGTTAAACAAAACAGATAAACTATATCTGGACAGAGTAACAAGACAAGATCAGACAAAAAGCGCGACAGAGAACAAAGGAGCACATGGGGTATTTATACACAGGCACACACTAGGGACACCTGTGGAGGTAATGAGGGGGGCAGAGTTACAAATGAGACAGGAGGGGTTACAGATGACAAGGTGGGGCTAAGGTGGAGCACATGGCTGGGAAACATGACAGGTAAACAATAGAGAACAGGACAGGAGCAGGAAGGAACCAAAAAAAAGGAAAGACACTGTACAAACACAGGCTAAGGTGTGACAGGTTTACTGTAAATATTAATAAAATAATGATATTTGATTCACTATGACATAGTGATGTATGGACAGTGTTGGGCGTGTTACTTTGAGTAATTAGTTATAGTTACTAGTTACTTCTCCAAAAAAGTAACTGAGTTACCAACTGAGTTACTCCACTATAAAAGTAACTAGTTACCAGTAAAAGTAACTATTGCTTTACTTTTGTGTTACTCGCCCCCGTAACCCCCATTCAACGCCATTATTCCCATCACTGTGAATGGATTTGTAATGAATCCCTCTGTTGTGAAGCAGAGTGTGCTAACATGCAGTCCTCGTCACTCATATCTCAACCAATCACCAGCTTCCACTTGTCTTTATAAGACCTCCCCTTCTCTGCCTGCAGGTGCTGTTTCCTTTTCCTCTCCTCCCTTCTTCCTCTCCACCACCTCCAATTTGGTCCCACCAGTTGCCCGGGGGTTGGCTCCGCCCCTGCCTCTTATATACGGCAGGATTTGCACGGGTCCAGACACTGCACACCTGGGCTGAAGACGGGGCCTACTCCAAAGACTAACTTTACATAAATTGTGTTATAAATACTCTAATACATTGTTAATACTATCAAAATTAAAGCTTTTATTATTGCATAATTGCTTCTGGAGTCTTCCTGGTAGAACATCAGAGTTTATCAGATCAATAAATTTACATGATCATAATATGTATGATCATGGATAACAGGATAGCAGGAATGGGATAATGGAAGTCAGGCAATATTCGTATTTTTGCTTTGCGACCAGCTAATAAACTTTTTTTAATTTAAACTGATACTTTAAAATACTTCAAAATAAGGGTTGACTGCCTCCAAACACTGGTATGCATACAGTATGGGCATGACTGTTGAGTCAGTGAATAGAAATTAGCACTTGAGTTATCGACTAGGGTTCAGGTCCCACTTAAGTCACATATAAACAGTTTTCAGACTTGACTTGCTTGAGTTGGAGTTGTCAAACATAACACAAAATAAAAATAATAATAATAATAATAATGTCTTTCTATTATCATTCAGTAGACGTGGTGTGCAAAATTTACAGTAGATTACTTTTCATTGATTTGGAACACAGCCATTGTTGCCAGTAGAATAGGACTCTCTGGAGCAGGCAAATGTGCACCTATTAGCACCATGCCTATTAATGCTAGGTGTGGGTTGGAGGTGCACAATATAGTCCTCCATCATTGAGCTGTGGAGCTGTGGAGCTGGACTGATGGTGCTCCATTCAGTACTTGTGTGTCAGTTGGGAGCAGGAAGGAGATGTGGAGACTGGACGCGAGTGCGAGTTTTTACGTATTTAAAAAAAACGAGATTTTCAAAGAAACCTAAAAAAAACATACTGTAAACACAGGACTTGTCCGACGGTAGATGTACTGTACAACCATGGACAAGGAACACAGGAACAATGAGAACTACTTATACACACAGACAAGGACAGGGAATAGGAAACACCTGGAACCAGGTAACAAGGGGGCGGAGACACAAATGAAGAGATAAGCACATAAAAGACAGGGGCGGAGACACGGGATACACACAGGGAACATGCACAGGGGACAAAAACACAGGAAAAGACCATAGAGACGCAAAAATGGACGAGAACGTGATATTGTGGAATGAGTTGGGAAGTTGGAAATGAGTCCCACTAGCCCAGTCGAGTTCAGTATCCCTTACATTTTCAGACAGGTTTACAAGAAATCTAAAATAACCACATGTGAATCACCTACAAACTATAATTAGATTATCAAAATCAGATTCGCCTACCTTTATTGACACTGAAATGCTGTGGACATTCCTACATACGCAGCTTTTACTAAAGGATATGGACCAAATATATTCTATATATATATATATCAGTAAATCCATTCCTCAATAAATAACGCAAAACAGTATGTCAACAATGGATTTTATGTAACAATGTAATAATGTAAAAAATTACTTGTTTCTAAATTGTTCTTTTACCTTTTATGACACACTAAAACAATTTTTTAATAAGAAATATTAATAAATATTAGTCCTAAGGGTCTTCCACACTAGCCCACTGACTCTCATCCGCAAAACTGATTGAAGCAAGCTGATTGGCTGTTTCTCCTGAGAGGCAGAACACCGAGACCAGTGTACTGTCTCCTGATTAATACTGTTTTTCTTATATTATAACATGGGAAATTTACGGGAAAATAGTTATATGGGAGGACAGCGGGTAATGGAGATAAAAATACAGTAGTTTCCTGGTCAAAAACGAGAGACGAGAGATATGGGTGACAACAATGAACCAAAATCTAGTAGAAAGCCTCTAACAAGAACAGGATATAACTCCTAACTCTATGTTACTCTTGATTTCGAAAGAAGCCAAGAACAAGCTCTTGTCCCAATATCCAAAACTTTCAGCAAAGCAAACGAGCGAGTAACTCTCTCTCTCTCTCTCTCTCTCTCTCTCTTCTCGAGGGAGCTGGACTCCATCACTCGGCTCTTAATGAGAGCCAGTTTCATCATAACGATTTTGACGGTCTTTGCGACTGCACTTGACGACGATACTTTAATTTTTTTTAAGAGGATTTTTTTAAACACTTAATTACATTTAGATACAGTACCAGATAACGCTTAAATTTTATGTAGATATGTAGATAAATACTAAAGTCATCCAATCTATAAAGAAAAACATATGAAAACACGTAGTAAACAAAAAAAAATACTTTATACTCAAATCTGTGCAGTATTTCCAATAGGCTACGTAATTTAGTCCTCTTTGGTCTAATCCAAGCATCCAGTTGAGACAGTTGATGATGATGGAGAATGGACAGACTTTATTTTAGCATCAGCAGCAACACAGGAGCTTTCAGCAAAGCAAACGAGCGAGTGACTCTCTCTCTCTCTCTCTCTCTCTCTCTTCTCGAGGGAGCTGGACTCCATCACTCGGCTCTTAATGAGGGGCCTCTCCTGCTGGAATTCTCCAAATAGAGTAATTTGTAATTGATTCGGCGCATTAATTACAGTCCGGTTCAGCCTGTGTCATGGTTAATATTGCACACTTTTGATGAGAAGACGGTCCCTCGCTGGGATCATTTGGGGCGAATGGCAATTATTCAATTAGGAAGTTCGCTTCCTGCTGTACATCTTAATCCCACCGTAATGGCGTTCGGGTGGCCTGCACTGGGTGGCGGCTCATCTGGAGCAAACAGGTCAGAAAACATGGCCTTTAATCATATTCTACTCTGCAGGTACACTAATATGCCATTGAAGTCCATTGAAAGATAGACCAGCAGGCAATGCATGTGAGGCCTAGTGCATTCGGTGCATTTACTAGGGAAAACCTGATGAGAGCCAGTTTCATCATAACGATTTCAACGGTCTTTGCGACTGCACTTGACGACGATACTTTAACATTTCTTAAGAGGCTTTTTTTAACATTTAATTGCATTTAGATGCAGTACCAGTTAAACTTTTAGATTTTAAAATATTCTGCACTGTAGACTAATACTTAAGTCATCTAAACTATAAAGAAAAACATATGGAAATACTTAATAAAAAAAATAAAAAAGTTAATCATCTATTAATATATATTAATTGGGTGCATTTCCTGAGTCAAACCTGATGAGAGCCAGTTTCATCATAAAGATTGCACTTGACGACGATACTTTAAAATGTCTTAAGAGGCTTTTTTTTAAACGCTTAACTACATTTAGATACAGTACCAGTAAAACTTTTAGATTTTAAAATATTCTGCACTGTAGATTAATACTACAGTCATCCAAATTATGAAGAAAAACATATGGAAATGCTTAGGGTTGGACCTGATGAGAGCCAGTTTCATCATAATTTCTTTGATGGTCCTTGCAACTGCACTTGACCATACTTTTAAAGTTCCTGAAATTTTAGTATTTTTTCTTTACTTAGTTGAGTAGTTATTGCCATAACATGGATTAGAACATTCCTCAAATAGGGCTATTCACTGTATACCAACATTTGTGGAAATTACCCTTCTTGACAGTTTGGAAATGCGATGTTCCATTATCCAACTCCCATTACCATTATTCTCATTGCCTTGCCATTAGCACACAGGTCAGTGTCCAACCTCACTCACCAGATAACACCTCACAACTTACACAGGTGTGGAGGTTCCCAAGCCTTTCCCAAAGGTAAACCTTCATGATTCATGCTCTTTAAGCAATGCTATAGAAACCCATTTTGGCTGCATACATTGCTTTTATAATTAAATAAATACTGTAAATCTAAAGGCTTTTTTACCAATTTAAAGGTTCTTCACGCTCACGCCTCATTTGTAAACTCCTATCTTCTATTTTGCTTTCTTCAAAGCAGGCCTCTCTCTGCATTGATGCATCTCTACACAGCCTTGGCATTCTCTCAAACAGCTTCACACGGAGCCACCTGGGATACGTACAGAAGCTCCGTCCAACAGGCCTGAAGAGGAATTCCACACATGCTGAGGATCTGCTGGCTGCAGGAAACTACTTGTTGAGAGTCATTTTTTTAACCGTTAATTACATTTAGATACAGTACCAGTCAAAATTTGGACATCTTAAATCCAATTTAAATTTGGTTTGCTTAGATTAGACAGTTTTGTACATATCTGCTGGATTTTCTCAGTCAG
Source organism: Astyanax mexicanus (assembly GCF_023375975.1). Taxonomy (NCBI): domain Eukaryota; kingdom Metazoa; phylum Chordata; class Actinopteri; order Characiformes; family Acestrorhamphidae; genus Astyanax; species Astyanax mexicanus. The sequence goes on along the minus strand of NC_064418.1, from coordinate 44,935,334 downwards.
ATTTATGAGTTTGAGTCACCTGGAATTCAGGCTTTCAGTTAACAGCTGTGCTGAAATGATCAAGAGTTAATTACTTGAATTTCTTGCCTCTTAATAAAGTGTTTGAGAGCATCAGTTGTAAAGTTGTAAAGAGGTAGAGTTACAGGTATACAGTGAATAGCCCTGTTTGAGTAATGCTCTAATCCAGACTAATCAACTAAGCAACAACAAAAAAAAATACTTTAAGAAATGAAGGTCAGTCAATCCAAAACATTTCAAGAACTTTTTAAGAAAGTGGCTATCATCAGGACCGCCCCAAGAAATGAGGAGCAAGAGTGTATATATATATATATATATATATATACTTAGAAGTAAGAAAACATACTACATACTACGAGTCCTGCTTAAAATATATATAAACAGTTCCTAATCTTAAAAAAACCCACTTTGTTTGCAATAATTTTCGCCTCTGCAGCACCCGCTGAGATTAAACTGTGTTACAGGTACACAGACACATCACAATATGCAGATTAGTCAATCAATGATACAATAATACAGGCCCCTTGCTGATGTCCAACCATCTGCGTCTCACTACCTCAGCCAATCAGCTCTCCCTCCTGCCCAGCTCTAAACCCATACATCACCCAGTGCCCCTTCCAAACTACCCCTTCCATTTTTTTCCTTTTTCAAATTTGAGCTGAGGGTGGAGTCAACAAAAAAACAGGTGGTTTGGTACCCCTTTAATGAATTTCTGACAGATTTTTTATTTATGTATTGATTCTTGTACTTATTTATTTTAATACATCTCTTTCATCACTACAGCTACATTCTCTAAACCAGGTGTAGCAGAGAAAAACGCTTGTTGTAAATTGAGTTTTTAAACCACATCTGCTTTCGGTTGGTTTATGAAGCTCAAACTTTATCAGAACCTAAGTTTACAGTTCTTCACCGTTCTTCACAAGAAAAGCTCATGGATGAGTGAAAAACACTCCAATATAGAGGGTTGGGGTAAATCACTTTGGAGGTTGACCGTGAGGAGAACTCATTCGCTCTTTCTTACTTTCTTCCCCCTCTCTCCACTTTAACATTTGGCCTTCAGATTTACTGCGGAGGACAAAGTCGCGCAGACCTTGAGCGCAGTCTCACAGGGTTAAACCGAAAGACAAGGATCTAATAAAGAAAGAGCGCGAGCCGCTCAGCCTGCAGGATCTCAAAGTCACTGCCGGGTAAAAGCAGCTTGTTTACGATCCTCTTCGCCTGTTAATGGTTCAGTAAAAGCAGCGATAAGCCCGTCATTATCTGCCTGCTTTTTTTGGCAGTAATGAAAAGGTTCGAGTGCCACCAGAGAGACGACCCGGGCTGCAATCTCTCTCTGCCCAACTCCTGACACTCGCTAACTGGAGCCCGCTCCTTCCGGCTGCGTCTGAATGAGCTCTCCCCCGGCGGATATCAACAATAACGCCGGGATAAGGACCTCTTTTGAAAATTATGAATATGCGCCGCAGCACCGACGCTTTTAAATCAAAGCTCTGAAACGGGGCCGCTTGTATCTTCTTTAACTCCCTGGGCTATGATAAAAACAGGAGATAAATACACAATTACCATCAGAATCATCCTATTAGTGCAGGATGATTACAAAACGTAAGACTGTCAGAAACGATTTGAGTCTAATCACAGAATGAAAAGGATTAGGAAGAAAACTTCATATTTCACAGGTTCAGAGGTTCTGTATTGTCAAGAGAGAGTGTGTTCGACAAAGGCCAAAATCACAAGTAAAATCACCTTAATTGGGTGTGAACAGCGTATACATGACAATGGCAGAAAATTATCAACCTATACCAGACTCTTTTTTGTTTTAGGTCTGTTAGTTTGTTTGTTTTTGAGCATTAAAGATTTTTATGAGGTTTTCTCTTAAACTACAGTTTTATTTGCCTGTATAATAATTTAATGATTAATGCCACAACATAAAAACTGCATTAAAAACGTTATTATTATCAAAATCTAAAGATTATACAAACTCCACATTCACATTCATTCATTTTGCACTACTCTGAAGTTAACAGACTTTAAATATACACACAATTTAAATTCATACTGAATTAAAATCACTCAAATATTGTTATAAATCAAACTGTAACTCTATAGTTATTACTGCCAAAGGCTGAATGCTAAAAATACTACAAATTCAAACTGGATTAGAGTGGTTGCACACTTACTATTCTCAGACTGCGAACACACATTGCAGATTCATACTGGAAAGGGCAGACTGTGACAGTTGCATGGATGAAATTATTCCACAATTGCTACTGTCAAATGGTGGAGACTCATACTAGATACAGATTCATACTGTATATAAATAAATAAATAAATAACACAGTTACAGTATTACTGTGAGGCTACACAGATTACAGAATCATACTGGATTCAAATGACTTACTTCACAATTATCACCGGCAGACTGTGAAGGATACAGAGGTTACAGATTCATACTGGATTAGGCTTACTTCACAATTATTACTTGCAGACTGTAAAGGCTAGACAGATTTCAGATTCATACTGGATTAAAATTACTTACTTCACAATTATCACGAGCAGAGTGTGACGGATACACAGATTACAGATTCATACTGGATTAGATTTACTTCACAATTATCACCAGCAGACTGTGAAGGCTACACAGATTGCACATTCATACTGGATTATATTTACTTCACAATTATCACCGGCAGACTGTGAAGGCTACACAGGTTACAGATTCATTCTGGATTTAAATCACTTACTTCAAAATTATTACTGCCAGATTGTGAAGGCTACACACATTGGAGATTCATACTGGATATTATTTACTTCACAATTATTACTGTCAGACTGTAAAGGCTACAGAGATTACGGATTCATACTGAATTAGACTTCACATTTATCACTTCAAAACTGTGAAGTCTACAACAATTGCAGATTCATACTGGATTTAAATCACTTACTTTAAAACTATTACTGCCAGATTGTGAAGGCTACACAGATTGCAGATTCAAACATTATTATATGGAATAAAGCCATTTTACACTGACTTCCACTGAAAGTTAAGGTTTTTAGGTTTTTCTACACAACGTTTTTGATTGACAGCAATTATACAATACAGTATGCTATTAGTTTTATTTGCCACACACATCTATATCCATAACCTCCATCATGGATTTAGCTGTTCCACCTTAATGCTAGTGGTTATTAGTTCTGGGGTGGTTGTAGAGTTGCAGCCTCTTCTGGTCAGGGTTTATAAAGAGCAGCAGTGGACATATAAGCTTCGTTATTCACTGCTAGCCATGGGTTTGGCTCTTATTAGCTCTGATTAGTTCTAGCTGAGAGTTTGTTTGTTGATTGGAGGCTTAAAGGAATCAAAGAGCAGGGTCTGCCTGAGTGCACTGGCTCGCCAAGCAAAAGCTAATTAGCCCAGGCTCTGCTACGGCTCCCTACGAGGGCGGCGCTACCTCTGCTGAGGTGTTTTCACACAGGACTCCGCATCACGCTGAGTTATTGGCAGGCCGAGTCTTTAGCCTCGGCGCTCGCTGCAGAGGGGGGCTGTTAGTCTGCCTCCTGAAGAGCGTGGCCAAGCTTAATAGACATAACAGTGTTATTAGCTAATAAAAGCTGATGGGTCTGGCTGCTCAATAAATTCAAGTGGACAGCAAAGAAAGGCTCTTGTTGTTTCTCTTTGCCAAGACTTTACAGCTCAGAGCCAGTGTTCTTTCAGGTGCCCGAGGGCGAGGGTGGCGTGCCGTGACAGTCAGCGCTCACAAACCAGCTATTTTACCCTTAGAACCCTACAGAAGGATTTTTTTACGTCCAAAATCGCACCTTATGTTCTCAGCTTAATTACTCAATAATCCCATCACACGTAAACATGATCCATATATGGTTAGAAAGGGTGGAACTTACTCTTTCTAAAACTATCAATAACATCCAAGTGCAGTAAAGCTAAATCTACAAGAAACCCATTGAGAAAAACACCTAAACACCTAAAAAGGTGAGATCATATTTATATGATGTTTCAAACCAAATAATATCAGTAAATATCAGACTCAAAAGTGTCCACAGAAAAAAAAAGTGTGAAACTACCTGCTTTACTCAAACTAAAGCTAGGTATGGTGTGTGCACTACTTTATATAGTTTTTATTTCACTTGCACATATTTTGCACTAAATCTTTTTTAATTTATTTAGACTAAAATGTTTACATCATGTATTAAGCCATGTAATGAACTGAAATCATCAATATTCTTATGCTTTCTTATAACTCATACACACTCTAGTCTAACTTTTTTAATTTTTTGAAAAGATATCTTAGGTGTGAATATATTTAAAGTCTATACATTCAAAAATAAGTAAAATTTTGACCAAAACATAAAACATGTTCAGTTCCAGGAAAATATAACAATTCTGCTTCCTTTTAAATGTTAAATGATTATATTTTTGAGCAGCCGTATGTCTTCTGGAGTAAAAGAGATCATGTGTCTGTCTGATATAATTATTGTGTTATAAGACCTGAAGGAGGAACTGACAAAAATGAAGAAAAAATGTAGTAAAAAGGTTTCAAAGGGTTAACCCCGCCAGCGGTCAGCAAACAGCGCTGCCCCGCCGCGATTACTCAACGCAATCAAAGCCGATCCCTTTTACCCGAAGAGATTGCGTGTAAAGAAATATGAGGGATTTAATTGGCTGATCAGCGCAGGATAAAATAAGTTCATAATTTGAAAGGCCGTAACCCGAATGTTCAAGCAAGTGTTCGTGCCACAGGACGTATTCAATAACAATAACAGTAACAACACACCGCACGGCCAGATCTGCTGCCAGGCTGTTGTATTATTATTTCATTAGCATGAGGTAGATTGAAACAGGACTGTTACTACTATCACCAAGGGAGCTCTGAGTTCAGTACATTACAGAACACCAGTCACTTCTCAATTATAACCGTCAAACTGTGAATGCTGAACACAATTCAAGATGCATTGGAGTCTAAAGGCTATAAATACTGTAGATTCATACTGGATCCAAATGATTTACTTCACAAGTATTACTGAGAGAATGTGAATGCTGAACACAATTCAAGATGCATTGCAGTCTAAAGGTTACAAATACTGTAGATTCATACTGGATTCAAATTTCTTACTTCACAATTTTTGTGTTATTTACTTCACAATTTTTGTGTGAACGCTAAACAGAATTCAAGATGCATTGTAGTCTAAAGGCTACAAATACTGTAGATTCATACTGGATTCAAATGACTTACTTCACAATTTTTGCTGGCAGACTGTGAACGCTAAACAGAATTCAAGATGCAATGTAGTCTAAAGGCTACAAATACTGTAGATTCATACTGGATCCAAATTTCTTACTTCACAATTATTACTGCTAGACTGTGGAGGCTAAAAAAATCAAGATGCATTGCAGTCTAAAGGTTACAAATACTGTAGATTCATACTGGATTCAAATGACTTACTTCACAATTTTTGCTGCTAGACTGTGAACGCTAAACAGAATTCAAGATACATTGGAGTCTAAAGGCTACAAATACTGATTCATACTGTATTCTAATGCCACTGTGAAGACTGTAAAGGCTACACAGATCACAGATTCATACTGGATTAGACTTACTTCACAGTTATTATTGGCACACTGTAAGGGCTTCACAGACTGTAGATTCATACTGGATTTATATGATGCACTTCACAATTATTACTGCTAGAATGTGAAGGCTGAATAAAATTCAAGATGCATTGTAGTCTAAAGGCTACAAATACTGTAAATTCACACTGGATTCAAATGACTTAGTTCACAATTATTACCGCTAGACTGTGGAGGCTAAATGAAATTAAAGATGCATTGGAGTCTAAAGGCTACAAATACTGTAGATTCATACTGGATTCAAATGACTTACTTTACAGTTATTACTTCTAGACTGTGAAGACTAAATACAATTCAAGATGCATTGCAGTCTAACGACTACAAATACTGTAAATTCATACTGTTTTCTAATGCCACTGTGAAGACTGTAAAGGCTACACAGATCTTAGACTCATACTGGATTAGACTTACTTCACAGTTATTACTGGTACACTGCAAGGACTTCACAGAGAGTAGATTCATACTGGATTCAAATGACTTACTTCACATTTATTACTGCCAGAATTCAAGATGATTCATACTGGATTACAGACTGGTCAGACTGTAAAAGCTGAAGTTATTCCACAATTGCTACTGTTAAACTGTGAAAACAGATAGCAGATACATACTGGTTTCACAAATTCAGCAGATTCATACTGGATTAAAATGTCTTACTTCACAACTATTACTGCTAGACTGTGGATGCTAAACAGAAATCAACAGTCATACTGGATTAGACTTACTTTACAGCTATTACTACCGGACTGTGAAGGATACGCAGATTGCAGATTCACACTGGATTAAAACAAGCTCACAGTAATTCATACTGGGTAAGGCCAGACTGTGAAGTTTTACACAGATGGCGGATTCATGCTGGGTTAAGTTATTTCAACTGCTACTGTCAAACTGTGAAGAAAGATAGCAGATACTGTAGATTCATACTGGATTAGGTTTACTTCACAATTATTACTGGCAGACTGTGAATGCTAAACAGAGTTCAAGCTTCATACTGGATTAGACTTACTTCACAAATTTACTGCCAGAATGTGAAGGCAACACTGATGGCAGATTCATACTGGATTAGATTAACTTCGCTGTTATTATGGGCACACTGTGAAGGCTTCAGAGGTCACAGATTCATACTGGATTCAAATAACTTACTTACTTAGTTAAACTAACTTACTTAATTAAGATTCCTTCATAGTAATTCATACCGGGGTAGAGTTACTTTATAAGCTGCATGTGTGGCAAACTCATGCTGGGTTGAAATTATTTCACAGTTAATACTCTCAAACTGTAAAAAAAGACAGATGGCAGATTCATACTGGATACATATATAATATCACAGTTACAGTACTACTGCCAGGAGTATAAAGGCTACAAATACTGTAGATTTATACTGGATTAGACTTACTTTACAACTATTACTGGGAGACTGTAAAGGCTGATTGCAGATTCATACTGGATTCAAATGACTTATTTTACAATTACTGCTGTGAGACTGTAAAGGCTACGCAGATTGGAGATTCATACTGGATAAGACACTCAAATGACTCTGCAAATAATGCTATCCAGATGGTCTGAACTGCAATGGTGATGTGATGTGATGGGTTAAAGGTGAAACAGGTGATACAGGTGACAGATAATAAATAATCACAGTCATCACAGACGAGACTGCTGGCTGTAAATCTGTGGTGAGTTCTGCTGAAAGGCCTGGAGGTTTCTCCTGCAGGCCTGAACCAGCGAGAAATGGAGAACCGCGAGTCGTCCTGAGGCAGCATGAAGCCTTCTGACCCAGTTTATCTGTTCACAGAACAGCCGGGCGTCACCGGAGGACCTCACCCCGCCTCTGTCTCACTCTCAGAGACATGTTTAATTCAGCAAGGATGCTCAGACTTCAGAGCTGAGGAGCGCACCGGGCGCGGCGATCAGAACATCTGCAGGGGCAGCGGCTCTCCGGCCCGCTTCTGCTATTTTTCTGGTGCTTGCGACACACTTTCCCAATGCTGCGGGCTCAGCGTTTGATGTTGGTTGAAACAATGCCATCCTCACGGCCCAGCGCACAACAGACCGAGTACAGCAGCGAGGACATCTCAGACCGGCACAGACAGATCAAGGAGCTTCTGCTATCTCTGTGAGGAGGTCACAGTGCTCCGGTAAAAGCTTCTAGAACTACAGTTATACAAAACATGCTTTACAAATAAATCACAATTCAATAACCACTCATTCCTGTCCATCTTCATATATTTTTTTCATCATGAGCAATCTTCCAACAACCAGTAAAAGCAATAAAAGATAAATGGATGAATTGTTGGATTCACTAACCCCATCTTACCAGCATATAAATTTTAGAAAGTTGACCATTCTGTTGGTTTTCAATGCAAAGCAAAACAAAAAAATACATTAATAATAAATTAGAGTGGAATTTACTGGTTGGGTTGTGATGATGTGCAGCGTCAGCCAATCAGAGTGGCCTTTACTGGTTGGAGGGTGAGGACATGCTGCCTTAGCCAATCAAGATGGCATTTCCTGGTTGGGTTGTGATTCCACGCTTGCCTCTGCCAATCAGAGTGGCATTTACTTCTTGGGTTTTGGGGACATGCTGCCTTAGCCAATCAGAGCTTGCTGGTTTATCAGAGAGAAATTAACTGGTTGGGTTGTGATAGCTTGCTGCCTCAGCCAATCAGAGTGGCGTTTACTGGTTGAGCTGTGATAACATGCTGCCTCAGCTAATCAGAGTGGCATTTACTTGTTGGTTTATGATGACGTGCTGCCTTGGCCGATTAGAGTGGCGTTTACTGGTTGGATTATGAAGACATGCCACGTCAGCCAATCAGAATGGTGCTTACTGCTTGGGTTGTGATGATGTGCAGCGTCAGCCAATCAGAGTGGCGTTTACTTGTTGGGTTGTGATGACGTGTGCTGCCTCAGCCAATTAGAGTGATGTTTATTGGTTGGGCTATGATGATATTCTGCCTTAGCCAATCAGAGTGGCATTTACTGGTTGGGTTGCGATGACATGCTGCCTCAGCCAATTAGAGTAGCGTTAACTGTTTGGGTTATGATGACAAGGTGCCTTAGCCAATCAAACTGGCATTTACTGCTTGGGTTTTGGGGACATGCAGCCTAGGCCAATCAGAGATTACTGGTTCATTAGAGTGGCATTCAATTCCTCATTCAGTCAGAGGGGCATTTACTGGTTGGCTTATGATGACGTGCTGTGTCAGCCAATCAGAGTGGCGTATACTGGTTGGGTTATGATGACGTGCTGCCTTGGCCAATCAGAGATTACTGGTTAATTAGAGTGGCATTCAATTCCTCATTGAATCAGAGGGGCGTTTACTGGTTGGCTTATGATGACGTGCTGTGTCAGCCAATCAGAGTGGCATATACTGGTTGGGTTATGATGACGTGCTGCCTTGGCCAATCAGGGAGGCGTTTACTAATTGGGTTGGAATGACAGGCTGCCTGTCAATCACATTGTTGTTTTCTCGTTGGGTTGTGATGACATGCTGTCTCAGCCAAGTTTGGAGTTATAGAATAGAAAAAGTAATTTTTACATTTCAAGCAGAGAAAAAAGATAATTCAGGGGTTTTAAACTGCTGTTAAACATGGTGGCGGGTAAAGTCTCAACCTTTAAGACAACACGAGTGTTAAACCATTATTAAACAATATCCCGAATGACTGTTGGTTGACGCTGATGAACATTTCCTAGCAGATTCAGCTTCATGGTACAAAACTCTGTGGCCTCGAGTAGATTCTGTCCCTCTTTATTATAATGATGAGCAGAGGGCAGGGTGCATGTGCTTTATTAAGCGGATTCAGACTATCATGGTCCTTCTAACAGGCCAGGGTCAACTTTCATACAGACTGGAAAATACAAAAATAATCCATAATCAGAATTCAGCTTAAAAGAGCAAGCGTCTAGACAGCAGACAAAACAGAAAATAAACAATTTAACAGAACTGAGGCAGAGAGACCATGGCTGTGTCCCAATTGTGAACAACACACTTGTAAAGGGACATAATAAATAATAATAAGAAAATATTAAAACATATTTTTAATAATATACTAACCTAACCTGTTGTACACACATTCAATGATAGGATTGGTGCTAGAATTGTTGTTATGCCAACATACTAGTGCATCTCAAAAATATATATATAATTGAGAAGTTACTTTATTTCAGTAATTCAGTTCAAAATGTGAAACTCATATATTATATAGATGTATCACACACACACAGTGATCTGTTTTTAGCATTTATTTCTTTTAATGTTGATGATTATGGCTTACAGCCAATGAAAACCTAAAAATCTGTGTCTTAGAATATGATTGGAAAATTAAAAAAGACAAATTGTTATTTTTGGCAGTGTGGGCAGTGTGCCAAGTCCTGCTGGAAAATGAAATCTGCATCTGCATAAAAGTTCTCAGCAGAGGGAAGCATGAAGTGGTATAAGATTTTCCGGGAAAACAAAACTGCACTGACTTTAGACTTGATAATGAAACACAGTGGATCAACACCAGCAGATGACATGTCTCTCCAAACCATCACTGATCATCACTGGTTTGGAGAGACATGTCATCTGCTGATGTTGAACCACTGTGTTTTATTATCAAGTCTAAAGTCAGTGCAGTTTAGACAAAATCTTCCAGCACTTCATGCTTCCCTGTGCTGATAACAACTTTTATGGAGATGCGGATTTCATTTTCCAGCAGGACTTGGCACACTGCCCACGCTGCCAAAAAAATACCAATTGCCGAATACCACAAGCAAGACAATCAGCCAATTAGAAGAGGACAGCTCAATTCCACTGAAGAACCACATAAACCACCTAAAACATCTTAAAAGTTTTCCAGTGTTACTGGTTTGCCTCACCCACACCATATATAACTGCACTCAATTTCTCCAGTGGGTCAAAAATGTGTGTCAGAAGGCAGAAGCGTTACCTGACTGCTGGAGAACAGAGTCAATGGCAGGAGTTAAACGCTGTGCTTACTGTTCCGGCCGGCGGATTTACGAGCCACGCCGAGGAAAGCTCTCCAAAACCGGCCTGTAAATTCAGCCCTACGTCCGCCACAAGGTCTGGGGCATTATCATCAAATCTCCCAAAGGTTTCTGCGCTGTCAAATCCCGACAGTGCTGCGTCCAGATTTACACACTCAGCTTTACTCTGCCGCTGCCACTGCCGCTTTATTTACTTCCTCATCGGCTGCAGCTTTGTAAAAAGAAAAATGCGATTAAAAAATAGTCCTGCTTTGATCCAGAAGCACAATACTCACTCCTACTCCTCCAATTGCTCATTTCTTTTCTTTTCTTTTCTTTTTTTTTGGAATTCAACTGCTTATGAATAAAAGGAGAAGAAAGAAGAGAGAGCAATTTGCCTTTCACAGTTATTCAGGCTTAAAACTACACAAAAAAGTCTATAATTACCCAGCTCTGGCTGTATTTATGAAGTGATGATGAAGGTCTAACAGGGCTGCTGGGTGGAGCTGGAACGAGCTCTGACAATGCTCTAATTTCACACTAAAGAGCTGTAATTACCACCAGTTTCTGTCTCTTTCTCTCTCTATTTTTTCGCTCTCTCGTGTTCTCTCGCCCCGCCGCCACAATCTCTCTCGCCCTTCACCGAATGCTCCACTGGAGACGCTCCTTCTTCTACCCCTCGTATCTGCCGCAGTGACAGGAAGAGGGATATTAACACCATAAAACATAAAACAGCGTTATTAGATGACGAGCAATTCAATTAGTCTGTCGACCTCTATTTAAGGGAAAGGCAGAACCGGCGGCCGATAATCCGCTCCCCCGCCCCGCGGCCTTTGTTTTAAAGCGATGATGGTGTTCATGGGCGGCAAGTAAATGTAGCCTAAGAGATGGTTTGTTATGTCTGCGTGAAAGTAAAGCTAATGCTGGAGCGGCTGAGGATCAGGCTCTTTATTCGCATTTTTTGCTCGTGCTAAACCACAGCCCCGTTCATTAGCCCACGCGGCAAGAGAGCGAATTCGAAATCACAGCAGAGCTCCCAACTGGATCGAGGAAAGAAAACGAAAAGCAGAAATGGAAATACAGTAAATAGAGAGTAAAAAAACACAAACGAAACCACTGTTCCAGAATAGAGAAAGGTAAATCTGCAGTTTTTCAAACCACAGAAGTTTTCTAAGCCACATTAGTAACAGAGATTTGTGAGAATGTAAAAAAAAAAAAAAAAAACGCTGCACTTATGCTAAAATGCTGCAACTATGATCAGAAGTTCACTGGTTCGAATCCTGTCCATGTAGCTGGCAATCAGCGACCAGAGCCCTGAGAGAGCACAATTGGTCTTGTTCTCTCTGGGTGGGTACAGTAGATGGCACTCTCTCCCAACATCACTCTTAGGGTGATGACGATCAGCTCAAGGCTGCGTCTGTGAGCTCATGTATCAGAACCGAGTCGCTGCGCTTTCCTCCGAGCGTTAGCCTGAGATGCTTCTCTACAATACTACATCAGCAGCAATTCAAAAAGAGGTGGTGGCTGATTTCACATGTTGGGTGGCTCGTAAACTTAAACTTGAACTCATCTGTTAGCAACAAAACCATCATCGTTCTAGTTAAACTACAAACGTGTGTTTTCTAAATCACCCTTCCATGGATGGATAAACAGATACGTGGTGTCAGTTGATAAAAAAATGAAAAAAATCTTAAAAATATCAGATTATCACAGCAAAATTGAGAGATCAAACCTTACTGAAACCATGATTAATGTATTGAGTGTTTGAGAGAGAGAGAGAGAGAGAGATTTAGTCCATATATCAACGTAAAAAAATGAACTTCTGAACCTTCTGAACCTTCTGAACTAAGTAGTGGATTTCATTTTCCAGCAAGACTTGGCACACTGCCAAAAGTACCAATTGGTCTTATATAATATTCAAATTTTCTGAGACACTGATTTTTGTTGTTTTTATTGGTTGTAAGCCACAATCATCAACAATAAAAGAAATAAGACTTAAAATAGATCAGTCTGTATGTGTGTAATACATCTACATAATATATGAGTTTCATATTTTCAATGAAATTCGTTTATTTTTTTGAGATGTACTCGTAATGCTAAAAAATGCTAATATTTCACCACGCTCTGTAAAATGAATAAATTACACTAGAAGGTTGTGGCCGAACCTGGTGAAGTGATTAATACGCGTTAAAAGTTTCCAGATAATTTGCATGTGTAAATGTTGACAGTACTAAAACAAATAAATTAACTAATTTATTAATAAATTAATAAATAAATTTAATCCAATAGGGATAGGATATGGCAGGAAAGGTGTGTCTATAGGGTACACCATGTCCCTACCTGCATACGCTTCTCTGGAGAGACCTAGTTTTGAACAGTGATGTAAATTATTATTATCTTTTTTTTTTTTTACTTAGAAAACTTAATGTATTTAATTTCTGAGAGTTTTAAATACCAGAAACAATTATCTCAGTAGAATGCAGTATGTGTAAATGTATGTGTGTGTGTGTGTGTCACCTCTCCCGCTTCAGAGCGATTGGTAGAGTGATTTTAATAGCTGGGCTGCCGCGGTGGAGCCGGCTGAACCTGGCGCTGTTTGGTGATTCTGCTGTGTGATTAATGGCCGCTCTCGTCCTGTTTAAAGTCGTAATTACAGGCGGCCGATTGGATTTGAGCGGGTCAGCGTTGGGGGCTTTGGGGGGGGTGGGGTTGGTGGGGGTCTGGAGCAGTGCAGGACACATGGGACGCTGTGATTGGCTTTATTAAACAGCTGTAATGACACATCACTGATGGACTGATGGGAAAGCGTTGCTGTACCAGAACATGGCACTACTACATACACTATAGTGGTGCTTATGGCATACAGTGTACTGGCCCATCCATCTACAGTATATATAAAATATTTATATCAAATATAGTATCTGTGTCTTCATTTATCTACTTTTTTTGTTGGGGGCCAGAAGAAAAAATATATTTAAAGTCACGGGCCACACTCTGTAATAAAACAAATAATGAAATACACCCCTGTCTATATACATCAGCCCATCCTTATATAATATAGAGTTATAAGGTCTATAAATCCATCCATCCATTCTTCCAACCATCTGTCATCCATTCATCATCCACAGTACCAATCTACTCTGTTTATCCGTTCACCCATCCATTCATCAACCTATACAACTATACACTGATCATTCCATCCTTCTGCCCATTTAGCAATCTATCATCCATCTATCTAACCAGTCCTTTTAATAGTATCTATCTAATAAATTTCTCTACCTATTGGTTTACAGTATTTGCCAAAGCAAGCCAGTCATCCATCCATCCATTCATCCATCCATATTATTTATCACATGTTTCTACCCATAAATCCACCTGTCTTTCCATCTAATTGTTCTGTTTGCTTTATCTATCTACAGTACCTATCTAAATCAGTCCATCCATCTACAATATCAAGCTACAAGGTCTATTCATACATCCATTCATCCATATGCACTGTCTATCTAACATATCTAATCAATCCATCCATCCAGCCATACATCCATCCACCCACAATATCCAGCACCTATTCAATTTATAAACTGATCAATCTACCGACCAGCACCTTTATCATTCTACATTTAATAGATACTATGGATGGATGGATGGATAAATGGATGGATGGATGGATGGATGAATGGAAGGATGTCTGACTGGCTTTAAAATTGATTAGATATATTCTATTAATATGACTGGTTAGATGGATGGATAAATCTAACCAGTCATATTAATAGTATATATCTAATCAATTTTAAAGCCAGTCAGACATCCTTCCATTCATCCATCCATCCATCCATTCATCCATCCATCCATCCATCCATCCATCCATCCATCCATCCATCCATCCATCCATCCATTCATCCATCCATCCATCAATGCATCTACGTATCTATAGTATCTATCTACAGTGTCTATCTAAATACTCCATCCTTCTATATACATTCCATCAATCTATCCATCATCCATCTATCCAACCAGCCAGCCATCTGTCTTTCAACAGTATCTATGTAATCAAATGCTGAATTTATTTATCTGTTCTATATCTTCACCCTTATATCTAAGAACCTGTTTCTAGAGTGTAGAGATCATTCTTATAAAGCCATACGAATCCAAAAGAGAGAGACAGAGAACGAGAGCAAAAGAAGATAAGATATAAAAGAAAAAAAAATATATATATATATATATATATGCAATTGCAAAGTCACGAAGACAGAGTGGCGCAGTGATAAACAGGGAGAGGGGAAGAAGAGAGAACATTAAAAATAATAAAAGGTGGAGTAATAAAGTATTGAAGGCAGATATTCGCGGGAGCCATGTCAATTTTAGGAGTAATGAATTGCGGCGGCTCAGCGGGGGATAAGTAATGACAATTTGTGAGCGTCGCGAGGCGCTGCGGACGCCGGGGGAACGCGACAGAGTTTCTTGGGAGTTTCTGACGATGTGTTAATTTGTTTTCCCAGAAGTTAATTTGGCTGGCATGGGTCAGTAGCTGCCACGCCGCACTCGGAGGGCGATCTCACCTTGCCCCGTGGAGCTTTCCACAGTCATTATTTTCAGCTACAAGTGAAATTGGCCGAGAGCTAATCAACATTTAGCTCTTCTGAGTATGTTATTACACAGCAATTGATGGATGGTACAATTACACCCAATGTCACTTAGCTAAATGGCTATGT